>NC_135808.1:136925089-137145703 GCF_964213995.1 Mustelus asterias
TGTTGCCTTACTGAGACCCTGTATAATTGCATCCAGACATCCCTGCTCCTGTATTCCAATCCTCTCACTATGAAGACCAACATACTATTTTCCATTTTTACTGCCTGCTGCACCTGCACGCTTACCTTCAATGATACCCAAGTCTCGTTGCACACTCCTCCCTCTCAATTTATAACCATTCAGATAATTATCTGCCTTCCTGCTTTTGCTGCCAAAGTGGATAACCTCACATTTATCCACATTTATCCACATCTGCCAAGCATTTGCCCACTCACTCAGCCTGTCCAAATCACACTGGCTCTCTGCATCCTCCTCACAGCTCACCCTCCCATTCAGCTGTGTGTGATCTGCAAATTTGGAGATATTACATTTAGTTCCCTCATCGAAATCATTAATATATACAGTGAATAGTTGGGGTCCCAGCAGTGATCCCTGCGGTACCCCACTAGCCACTGCCTGCCACATGGAAAAAGACCCATTTATTCCTACTCTTTGTTTCCTGTTTGCCAATCAGTTTTCTATCTATCTCAGTGCATTCCCCCACAATCTCATGCGCTTTAATTTTACACACTAACCTCTGACGTGGGACTTTGTTCAAAGCTTTCTGAAAGTCCAAATAAACCACATCCACTGGCTTCCCCTCATCAACCCTGCTGGTTACATCCTCAAATAATTCCAATAGATTTATCAAGCATGCCTTCCCTTTCACAGATCCATGCTGACTCTGTCCAATCCTGCCTCCGATTTCAATGTAAAATCTTTGATAATGGATTCTAGCATTTTCCCCACTACCGACGCCAGGCTAGTCTATAGTTCCCTGCTTTCTCTCTACCTCCCTTTTTAAATAGCCAGGTTATATTAGCTACCCTCCAATCTGTAGGGACTGTTCCAGAGTCTATGGAATCTTGGAAGGTGACCACCAAGGCATCCACTATTTCCAGGGCCACTTGATTAAGTACTCTGGGATGTAGATTATTCGGCCCTGGGGATTTATCCACCTTCAATCCCATCACTTTCCCCAATACCATTTCTCTACTAATGCTGATTTCCTTCAGTTCCTCCCTCTCACTGAACCCTGTTTTCCCCAACATTCCTGGTGTTATTTGTGTCCCTGTTTGTGAAGATTGAATCAAAGTGTGTATTCAGTTGGTCAGCCATTTCTTTGTTCCCCATTATAACTTCCCCTGTTTCTGACTGTAAGGGACCTACATTTGTCTTCACCAATCTTCAGTGACAGGCGCGGGAGAAGTGTCGGAATCTGAAGGCACTGTTTTTACATTAAGTGTTGGTACGTACCATCATTGGGGAGCTCTGCTGGTGGTCAGGTTAGGTTTTGATTCCCCAGTGTTGCAAGATGCTGTTCATCATCAACCTCTGGCTCTGCCAATAAAGTAATGACACTGCTCTGCCGCGAGGCTGCAGGAGTCACACAAACCAAACGTGGCCCATCCGACCTCCCGTTGGTTTCCGCAAACATCATCGACAATCCCGCACTGTGACTCAGGCGGAGGGAGGTTGTTGCCGTGTCTCCCTGGCCGTGTGACAGTGACCTCGATGGTTTCTCACCAGCGGCCCCTGGAACACTGTCCTCTCCGGCCACACATTCCGGCATTCCCATCACTCCCTCTCGTACATTACTATCAGTCAAAGCTTCAGGGATACTCCAGTGGTCTTGAGATGTGTGTGTGGGAATACGCATGCTGCTCTCAGTCTCATTGGTGAAATATCCTGGGAATGCCGTTCCACTTATTGTTCCCAAATCCAAACCTCTCAAACTCTCAGCATTCGGCATTCCGCCTATTCCTTCCTGGGTTTTAGTTCTCTGTCTTGTACGGCAATTCCACATCCCATCCTTTGCTTCGCTGTCCTGTGTTTTTACTACTGTCTCCATGTCCTGTGTTTCTACCCCTGCCTCGCTGTCCTGTGTTACTGCCACTGTTTCCTGGTCCAGAATTTCAAGCACTGTCTCTTTGGCCTGTGTTCCCAGCGCCGCCTTTAGTGTTTCTAACACTGTCTCGCTGTCCTGTGTTTCTATCACAATCCCACTGTCCTGTGTTTCTACCCCTGCCTCACTGTCCTGCGTTTCTACCAATGCCTCACAGGCCTGTGTTTCTATCACTGACTCCCTATCCTGTGTTTCTACCACTGCCTCGCTGTCTTGTGTTTCTATAACTAGCTCCATGTCCTGTGTTTCTATAACTGCCTCATGGCCCTGTGTTTCTACCACTGTCACCATGTCCTGTGTTTCTATGACTGACTCACTGTCCTGTGTTTCTACCACTCCCTCACTGTCCTGTGTTTCCACTACTGCCTTGCAGTCCTGTGTTTCTACCACAAGCTCCATGTCCCGTGTTTCTACTACTGCCTCGCTGTCCTGTGTTTCTATGACTGACTCACTGTCCTGTGTTTCCACTACTGCCTTGCAGTCCTGTGTTTCTACCACAAGCTCCATGTCCTGTGTTTCTACTACTGCCTCGCTGTCCTGTGTTTCTATGACTGACTCACTGTCCTGTGTTTCCACTACTGCCTTGCAGTCCTGTGTTTCTACCACAAGCTCCATGTCCTGTGTTTCTACTACTGCCTCACTGACCTGTGTTTCTACTACTGACTCAATGTCCTGTGTTTCTACCGCTGTCACTGTGTCCTGTGTTTCTACTACTGACTCATTGTCCTGTGTTTCTACCACTCCCTCACTGTCCTGTGTTTCCACTGCTGCCTCGCAGTCCTGTGTTTCTACTACTGACTCCCTATCCTGTGTTTTTATGCCTGCCTCAATGTCTTGTGTTTCTACCACTATTTCCATGTCCTGTGTTTTTACCAATTCCTCTCTGTCCTGTGTTTTTACCATTCCCTGGCAGTCTTGTGTTTCTACCACTCTTTCCATGTCCTGTGTTTCTACCCCTGCCTCGCTGTCCTGTGTTACCGCCACTGTTTCCTGGTCCAGAATTTCAAGCACTGTCTCTTTGGCCTGTGTTCCCAGCACTGCCTTGCTGTCCTGTGTTTTTACCTTATCCTTCCCATCCTGTGTTTCTGGTGTTGTTTCCCAGTCTTGTCTCTCTATCACAGAGACTTTGTTCTGTGTTTCTGACCAATCGCCCCCAATCTCTCTCTCCTCTGTTTCTTCCAACATTTTTCTGATTATTTTTTTTTCTGCCTCTCCATCTCTGCCTCCTGATTCTTGTGCAGGCTCCCTGATGTGTGTTTCTGCCACTGTCTCCACGTCCTGTGTTTCTGCCACTGTCTCCATGTCCTGTGTTTCTGCCACTGTCTCCACGTCCTGTGTTTCTGCCATTGTCTCCATGTCCTGTGTTTCTGCCACTGTCTCCACGTCCTGTGTTTCTGCCATTGTCTCCATGTCCTGCGTTTCTAACACTTCTTCCCTGTCCTGTGTTTTTCCCATTGCCTCCCGATCTTGTGTTTCTATCCCAGGTTTCCTGCCCTGTGTTGCTAACACTGCCTCCTTGTGCTTTTTGCCCAATGTTTCTCTGTCCATTGTTCTTTCCTCTCTGGATATGCCTTCTCTTTCTGCTGCAGGATCTTTGCCCTCTATTCCTGCTATTGCTTCCGCAAGCTCCATTTCTGATGCCACAAGCCTGTGCTCTGTTTCTTCCACATTCTTCTTGTCTTGTGTTACTGACACACAGTCTTTTCTCTCTGGACTAGCATGTGTGTGCTGTGTTCCAGCCAAAATTTTCCTGACCTGTGTTTCTGCCACTGGCTCTAGGTTGTGTAATATTATTGCAGTTTCCCTGGCCTGTGTTTCCGACACTGTTTCTCTGTCCTGTATTTCTGACACTGCTTCTGGGTCCTGTGTGCTTAACAGTGTTTCTATGATCTGTGTTTCTGATGCTGTTTCCAGGTCCTGTGTTTCTGACACTATCTCCGGGATCTGTGTTTCTGCCACTGTCTCCAGGATCTGTGCTTGTGACACTGTGTCTGGGGTCCGTATTTCTGATACTGTCTCCAGTGTCTGTGTTTCTGACACTGTATCCAGGGTTTGTGTTTCTGACACTGCCTCTGGGATCTGTGTTTTCGACACTCTCTCCGGGGTCTGTGTTTTTGACACTGTCTCCGGGGTCTGTGTTTCTGACACTGTCTCCAGGGTCTGTGTTTCTGACACTGTCTCCGGGGTCTGTGTTTCTGACACTGTGTCCGGGATCTGTGTTTCTGACACTCTATCCGGGGTCTGTGTTTTTGACACTGTCTCCGGGGTCTGTGTTTCTGACACTGTCTCCGGGGTCTGTGTTTCTGACACTGTCTCCAGGGTCTGTGTTTCTGACACTGTCTCCGGGGTCTGTGTTTCTGACACTGTCTCCAGGGTCTGTGTTTCTGACAGTCTATCCAGGGTCTGTGTTTCTGACACTGTCTCCGGGGTCTGTGTTTCTGACACTGTCTCCGGGGTCTGTGTTTCTGACACTGTCTCCAGGATCTGTGTTTCTGACACTATCTCCAAGTCCTGTGTTGCTGACCCTATGCCTGGGATCTGTGTTTTTGACACTGTCTCTGGGGTCTGTGTTTTTGACACTGTCTCCAGGGTCTGTGTTTCTGACACTGTCTCTGGGGTCTGTGTTTTTGACACTGTCTCCGGGATCTGTGTTTCTGACACTGTCTCCAGGGTCTGTGTTTCTGACACTGTCTCCGGGATCTGTGTTTTTGACACTGTCTCCAGGGTCTGTGTTTCTGACACTGTCTCCGGGATCTGTGTTTTTGACACTGTCTCTGGGGTCTGTGTTTTTGACACTGTCTCCAGGGTCTGTGTTTCTGACACTGTCTCTGGGGTCTGTGTTTTTGACACTGTCTCCGGGATCTGTGTTTCTGACACTGTCTCCGGGATCTGTGTTTCTGACACTGTCTCCAGGATCTGTGTTTCTGACACTATCTCCAGGATCTGTGTTTCTGACACTATCTCCAAGTCCTGTGTTGCTGACCCTATGTCTGGGATCTGTGTTTCTGACACTGTCTCCGGGATCTGTGTTTTTGACACTGTCTCCAGAGTCTGTGTTTCTGACACTATCTCCAAGTCCTGTGTTGCTGACCCTATGTCTGGGATCTGTGTTTCTGACACTGTCTCCGGGATCTGTGTTTCTGACACTATCTCTGGGATCTGTGTTTCTGACACTGTCTCCGGGATCTGTGTTTCTGACACTCTCTCCGGGGTCTGTGTTTTTGACACTGTCTCCAGGGTCTGTGTTTCTGACACTGTCTCTGGGATCTGTGTTTCTGACACTGTCTCCGGGGTCTGTGTTTCTGACACTCCCTCCAGACCCTGTGTTTCTGACACTGTCTCTGGGATCTGTGTTTCTGAAACTGCCTCTGGGATCTGCATTTTGTACACTGTCTCCAGGGTCTGTGTTTCTGACACTGTCTCTGGGGTCTGTGTTTCGGACACTCTCTCCGGGGGCTGTGTTTCTGACCCTGTGTCCGGGATCTGTGTTTCTGACACTGCCTCTGGGGTTTGTGTTTCTGACACTATCCCCTGGGTCTGTGCTTCTGGCACTATCTGTGGGGTCTGTGTTTCTGACACAGTCTCCCGGGTCTGTGTTTCTGACACTGTCTCCGGGAACTGTATTTCTGACACTGTCTCTGGGGTCTGTGTTTCTGGCACTCTCTCCGGGGTCTGTGTTTCAGACGCTGTCTCTAACATCTGTGTTTCTGACACTGTCTCCAAGGTCTGTGTTTCTGACACACTCTCCAGGGTCTGTGTTTCTGGCACACTCTCCTGGATTTGTGTTTTTGACACTGTCTCTGGGATCTGTGTTTTTGACACTGTCTCCAGGGTCTGTGTTTCTGACACTGTCTCCGGGGTCTGTGTTTCTGACACTGTCTCCAGGGTCTGTGTTTCTGAAACTCTGTCCGGGGTCTGTGTTTCTGAGACTGTCTCCAAGATCTGTGTTTCTGACACTCTCTCCGGTGTCTGTGTTTCTGACACTGTCTCCGGGGTCTGTGTTTCTGACACTCTCTCCGGTGTCTGTGTTTCTGACACTGTCTCCAGGAATTGTGTTTCTGACACTGTCTCCAGGAACTGTGTTTCAGACATTCTCTCCGGTGTCTGTGTTTCTGAGACTGTCTCCAGGGTCTGTGTTTCTGAAACTCGGTCCGGGGTCTGTTTTTCTGAGACTGTCTCTGGGATCTGTGTTTCTGACACTCTCTCTGGTGTTTGTGTTTCTGACACTGTCTCCGAGATCTGTGTTTCTGACACTCTCTCTGGAATCTGTGTTTCTGACACTCTCTCCGGGGTCTGTGTTTCAGACTCTGTCTCCAGACACTGTGTTTCTGACACTGTCTCTGGGGTCTGTGTTTCTGACAGTCTCTCCAGACAACGTGTTTCTGACACTGTCTCTGGGGTCTGTGTTTCTGACACTGTCTCTGAGATCTGTGTTTCTGACACTCTCTCCGAGGTCTGTGTTTCTGACACTCTCTCCAGACAACGTGTTTCTGACACTGTCTCTGGGATCTGTGTTTCTGACACTCTCTCTGGGGTCTGTGTTTCAGACTCTGTCTCCGGGGTCTGTGTTTCTGACACTGTCTCCAGGATCTGTGTTTCAGACACCCTCTCCGGGGTCTGTGTTTCAGACTCTGTCTCCAGGGTCTGTGTTTCTGAAACAGTCTCCGGGAACTGTGTTTTAGACACTGTCTCCGGGGTCTGTGTTTCTGACACTGTCTCCAGGGTCTGTGTTTCTGACACTATCTCCGGGGTCTGTGTTTCTGACACTGTCTCCAGGATCTGTGTTTCTGACACTGTCTCCGGGGTCTGTGTTTCTGACACTGTCTCCGGGGTCTGTGTTTCTGAAACAGTCTCCGGGATCTGTGTTTTTGACACTGTCTCCGGGGTCTGTGTTTCTGACACTGTTTCACGGGTCTGTGTTTCTGACACTGTCTCCAGGGTCTGTGTTTCTGACACTATCTCCGGGGTCTGTGTTTCTGACACTGTCTCCAGGATCTGTGTTTCTGACACTGTCTCCGGGGTCTGTGTTTCTGACACTGTCTCCAGGATCTGTGTTTCTGACACTGTCTCCGGGGTCTGTGTTTCTGAAACAGTCTCCGGGATCTGTGTTTTTGACACTGTCTCCAGGGTCTGTGTTTCTGACACTGTTTCACGGGTCTGTGTTTCTGACACTGTCTCCAGGGTCTGTGTTTCAGACTCTGGCTCCGATTCCTGAATTTCTAACCCAGTTTCCTTGTCATGTGTTTCTAATATTGTTTCTGCATCCTGAATGTCTGTCACTGTTTTGCTATCCTGTGTTTCTGAGCCTTGTTCCCTTTCCTGTCTTTCTGATGCTGTCGCTAACTCCTGCCTCATTGACACTGTTTCTGGGGTGATTTTTTCTGACACTGTCTCACGGATCTGTGTTTCTGGTACAGGTTCCCTGCCTTGTGTTTCTGATACTGCTCCTGAATCCTGTGTTTCTGATACTGATTGCAGGTCCTGTGTTTCTGACACAGTTTCTGGGTCCTCTGTTTCTGACACTGTTTCCAAAATATATGTTTGTACCATTCCCTTTCTGCCTTGTATTTGTACAATTGATTCCTTGCCCTGTGTTTTGGACATTGTTTCTGGTACCTGTGTTTCTGGGACTATTTCCTGGTTTTGTGTTTTTGAATCTGTTCCTTGGTTCTCTGTAATAGGCTCTTGTCCCTGGTCCTCTGTTTTCCACACTGTCTCCCTCTCTTGTGTTCCTGACACTATTTCCACATCCTGTGTTTCTGGCACAACTTCTTTGCCTTGTGTTTCTGACACTGATTTCAGGTCCTGTGTTTCTGATACTGATTTCAGGTCCTGTGTTTCTGACACTGATTTCAGGTCCTGTGTTTCTGACACTGATTTCAGGTCCTGTGTTTCTGATTCTGTTTCCCTGCTGTGTGTTCCTGACACTGCTCCTGAGTCCTGTGTTTCTGTAACAGTCTCTGGGTCCTGTATTTCTGATATTGATTCCCTGTCCTGTGTTTCTGAGGCTGTTTCCAGATGCTGCGTTTCTGAATATGTTCCCTGACCCTGTGTTTCCTGCTCTTGAGTTTTTGAAACTGTTTCACTGATCTGTGTTTCTGACACTAACTCCCAGTCCCATGTTTCTGACATAATTTCTCTGTCCTGTGTTTCTGATTCCATTTTTCTGTCCCGTGTATCTGACACTGTTTCAGTGATCTGTGTGTCTGATTGTGTTTTTCTGTCCTGCGTTTCTGATTCTGTTTCTCTTTCCTGTGTTTTTGTCCCCAAATGCCAGTCCTGTGTTTTGACCAATTCCCTGCCCTGTTTGTCTACCACTGTCACCACTAACCGTTCTCCATCTCTCTCAGCTTTTGTTGCTGTTACAGGTTCACCTGATCCCACGTGAGTCTCAATGTCCTTTGCTGCAGGCTGACCCACAGCCTCTGTGTTAGGCTCTCCCTCTCTGAGTCTCTGATTCTTCAAACTGAGCCTGGGGGCCTGGGGGCCACTCACAGCAGCTTCCGCCAATGCTGTCACTTCTGGTGTCAAAGGTGGCATGTGTCCCGCTGACTTTCCAATTTCACGTTCTTGTTTTGAAGAGATTTCTGTTCCCTGATTTCCTGGAGCCACTCGCTTCCCCTCAGGTAGCTCCAGCCAGCCTATTACGTGTTGTCGATGGTGGATTTCAGTTGTAATTCCCGAATCTGTCTCTGCGTTTTGTAATTTCACACTTGTCTCATCTTCCGGCTGGAGATCTGTGAATGAATACGTTTCAGCATCTTCTGCTGAAGCTTCTAAATCCTTCTTCATCCCCACTGCGGTTACTATCTGCTGGCCAGATGCTGTTTGACTTTCTCTTTGATCAGTTAGGGAGCAGATTTCTGTGCCATTCACAAAACCTGCCCCAGTTTCCTGTGTATCTCCATCCCTCCAATCCCCAGTCTCTTCACTTCTCCCAGGTGCCAGACATCTCAAATCCACCTGGGCAGCATCTCCCCCTGAACCTGGGTCAATTATTCCCACGTTGTGATTCTGAGCCTCACTCGCAGGAGCTGCAAAATCCTCTTCAGTTTTAGAATCCATCACTGCCTCTTCTGATCGTATTTCTGGATCTGTATCAGGTGCAGTGTTTGAGTTTATCGCTATCTGACCCATTTGTGCTTTGGACAGAACATCAAGCACTGGAACCTTCAGCCCTGCGACAGACTCGACAGTCTGAGACTCCAGATCTATTTCCTCAACATCTTCGTCACTGCTTTCCATCTCCAAACTTGAAGATTTGGAATTTGACTGAGACAAAGTCTCTTCTTTTACTTCAAACTCCTCCCCCACCTCCATATCGTCCATTAGGTCTTCCAATGAATCTACAGTGCTTATACTATCTTCAACTTCATAAGGGATCAGTTTTAGATCACAAATGGTCACTTCTGGATTACCTCTGTTGACATCCCGATGATTTCTAATTGGGAAGAAGCCCATTCTTCGATCTTGGTCGTCATCACTGATCTCCAATCCTTTTCCCATTGGCCCATTCTCAATTGGGTCAAAGTTAACCCTGAGAGGATCTGGTAACAATGTCCCAATTTTAGAATCTTCTTCAGGATCTTCATAGCTCTGAATTATTGGTTCACATTCATGTTCTTGGGTTTCTGATACTGACTCCTCAGTGAGTTTCTTATCTTGTGCTTTCTGAACCATTCCAATACCTGCAGCATTCCATCTCAGAGCTTCCATGTCCACATCTTTCCTCTGCTCCTCTGATTCCACTCTTTTGAAGGTTTCATTCTCCACAGCTGGAATGTGCTTCATTCCCGTTCTTGGAATTCCTGTCGGAGGAATCGGAGTTGTCTCCCATTCTCCAATTCCCAGCCCTGGAATAAAGAGATTTCTGGGCAGTCCACCATCCAGTTCTTCACATTTGAATCCAGGAGTTAGTGTGAGAGATGCTACCCGGCCCTCCTTACCAGTTGCTAAGTCATTGGAAGAGTCTGTCCACTGACTCAACTCTTCCTCCTCTTCATTGTTCATCACAAAACTCTTTCTTTTGAAAGCAGGTTCCACCTTCCCCATTCCTCTGGTGTTCAGTCCGGGGCTCTTCACTGAGGTGAGAGATTGCATTCTTCCAGCTCCCACATTTCCTATGGATTCTCTTTCCTCTGTGACAGGACCTGCCCCTGATGCTTCCAGACTCAGTAGGTGAGATTCAGACAGGACTGTACTCACTGCTGACATGGTCTGTGTGTTCTCTGGTGCACCCTGACCTTCCACATGGCCAGCTATTTGTGTGTGTGCCTCAGTTGTTGCAGGATCCCGTTCTGTGAGAGTTTCTGCAGTGCAGATTTGTGTAGCCAACTTTTGATCTGCTGATTTTGAATCCTTTGTGTCTCCAACATCTTTGGTTTGCCTCCCGTCTCCCTCGAATGTCTTCTCAATTTTGATTTCCCTGTCCGTTCCGTCAGAGAACTTTCTTCCTCCTTCCTCTGTTTCCTGATCTATTGATGTTGGCCAGTCCAAAAGTACTTCCTCATTCGCTGCATCTTTTGTATTGCTGGGAGCAGAGGGAAGCTTTTCCGAGCTCTCCCTCATTGCACCTTCTTTCAGAAAAGCACTGACATTGTCCTCGCTCTCAGTAATCTCCACCGTCCATTCCTCCATCCTAGAAACTACAATAGCTGGATCACTGCATCGGCCTCTTAACCCTTTCACATCCAGCGCTGCAGTTGATGAATCTGTCGATGTCTCTGCCATCCCTCCCTCCCATCGTGCTGTCCCAGTCGAGGCCACTCCTGCATCCTGTGTGGCTGCTGGATTCTCATCTGAAACATGACAGGAATGATGGAATGTCACTAAAAGCAGCTGGGTTACTGTGGCGACAGCTTATAACGACAAGTTACATTCTGATAACACCTTAAAATTAGTTTAAAAATAATGTCAATGTATTTCACAAAAACTATTGTCAAAATTTGATACTAAGCCACATTAGGAAACATCAGAGCAAATGATCAACACTCTGGGTCAAAGATATTGTTTTTAAGCAGCGTCTTATCGACAGAGAGAGACGGAGCGGCTCAGGGAGGCAATTCCAAATCTTAGGGCCCAGGGACTGATGGCCCGGTCACTAATGGCGGAGCCATTAAAACCAGGAATGATTGTGGCCAGAATTGGAGAAGGCCAGAGATAGGGAGGGGTGTAGGGGCTGGAGGAGGTTACAGAGATAGGGAGGGGTGTAGGGACTGGAGGAGGTTACAGAGATAGGGAGGGGTGTAGGGTTCGGAGGAGGTTACAGAGATAGGGAGGGGTGTAGGGGGCTGGAGGAGGTTACAGAGATAGGGAAGGGTATAGGTGCTGGAGGAGGTTACAGAGATAGGGAGGGGTGTAGGGGCTGGAGGAGGTTACAGAGATAGGGAGGGGTGAGGGGGCTGGAGGAGGTTACAGAGATAGGGAGGGGGTGTAGGGGGCTGGAGGAGGTTACAGAGATAGGGAGGGGTGTAGGGTTCGGAGGAGGTTACAGAGATAGGGAAGGCTGTAGGGGCTGGCGGAGGTTACAGAGATAGGGAAGGGTATAGGTGCTGGCGGAGGTTACAGAGATAGGGAAGGGTATAGGTGCTGGAGGAGGTTACAGAGATAGGGAGGGGTGTAGGGGGCTGGAGGAGGTTACAGAGATAGGGAAGGGTATAGGTGCTGGAGGAGGTTACAGAGATAGGGAGGGGTGTAGGGGCTGGAGGAGATTACAGAGATAGGGAGGGGTGATGGATTGGAGGGGGTTACAGAGATAGGGAGGGGTGTAGGGGCTGGCGGAGGTTACAGAGATAGGGAAGGGGTGTAGGATTGGAGGAGGTTACAGTGATAGGGAGGGGTGTAGGGGCTGGAGGTGGTTACAGAGATAGAGAAGGGTGAAGGGGCTGGAGGAGGTTACAGGGATAGGGAGGGGTGTAGGGGCTGGAGGAGGTTAAAGAGATAGGTGAGCGGTGTAGGGGTTGGAGGAGGTTTTTGAGAGAGGGAGGGTTGTGGGAGTTGGAGGAGGTTTCAGAGATAGGGAGGGGTGTAGGATTGGAGGAGGTTACAGTGATAGGGAGGGGTGTAGGGGCTGGAGGTGGTTACAGAGATAGGGAAGGGTGAAGGGGCTGGAGGAGGTTACAGGGATAGGGAGGGGCGTAGGGGCTGGAGGAGGTTAAAGAGATAGGTGAGCGGTGTAGGGGTTGGAGGAGGTTTTTGAGAGAGGGAGGGTTGTGGGAGTTGGAGGAGGTTTCAGAGTAACGGAACATCCTCCTTCTGTACTCTGAACATTCTATGATTCTGGGCATTGTCAGATCAGGATTCAATCGATGAACATGGATGGACGGTTGGGACTGGGGTTGTTTTTGGGTTGCATTGCAGATCTGATGAAGGTTACAGGTTGTATAAGATGAAAAGCTGGTCCGGAATTCCCTAAATTCTGACAGCAGCATCACCTCTTGCTATGCTGTCATTCCCGATGTGAACCATACCCCCCGGATTCATAAGTGAGATTCCTGACCCTGGCACTGGGGAGGTGAAACATCTGGATTCACATCTGTGGCGACAGGAATTCCGCTCAGTTCCTCTCTCACTATTGCTCTTCCAGTCTTCCTCAACTCCCTGTACAGCTGAGACAGCTCTGGTGCCATGGATCTGGTTGCACTCCCCGGGTGAACCATCATTTTCATCAGTATTCAGTACAGGTTAGAGAGTCAATGGACTCAGGGAACTCCCCCACTACCTGCTATTTCTTCTTGGGAATCCTCACAACACTTAAGAAGCATTTGGATGAAAACCCATAGCTCCGTACATATTACAGAGAAAGAGGTGCTGGAAGTCTTAAAGCGCATCAAGGTAGATAAATCCCCAGGACCTGATGAAGTATATCCCAGGACGTTGTGGGAGGCTAGGAAGGAACTTGCAGGTCCCCTAGCTGAGATATTTGAATCATCGATAGTCACGGGTGAGGTGCCTGAAGATTGGAGAGTGGCAAATGTTGTGCCTTTGTTTAAAAAGGGCTGCAGGGAAAAGCCTGGGAACTACAGGCCAGTGAGCCTCACATCTGTGGTGGGTAAGTTGTTGGAAGGTATTCTGAGAGACAGGATTTACAGGCATTTAGAGATGCAAGGACTGATTAGGGACAGTCAGGCTTTGTGAATGGAAAATCATGTCTCACAAATTTAATTGAGTTTTTTGAAGGGGTAACCAAGAAGGTAGATGAGGGCAGTGCAGTTGATGTTGTCTAAATGGACTTTAGCAAGGTCTTTGACAAGGTACCGCATGGTAGGTTGTTGCATAAGGTTAAATCTCACGGGATCCAAGGTAAGGTATCTAAATGGATACAAAATTGGCTTCTTGCCAGAAGCCAAAGGGTGATTGTAGAGATTTGTTTTTCAAACTGGAGGCCTGTGACCAGCGGTGTGCCTCAGGGATCAGTGCTGGGCCCACTGTTGTTTGTCATTTATATGAATGGTTCAGATGAGAATATAGTAGGGATGGTTAGTAAGGTTGAGTGTCTGGAACAAGCTGCCAGAGGTAATAGTAGAGACGGATACAATTTTGTCTTTTAAAAAACATTTAGACAGTTACATGGGTAAATGGTATAGAGGGATATGGACCAAATGTGGGCAATTGGGATTAGCTTAGGGGCTTACAAAAAAAGGGCGGCATGGACAAGTTGGGTCGAAGGGCCTGTTTCCATGCTGTAAACCTCTATGACTCTATGCAGACTATGGACCAAGTGTTGGAAAATGGGATTAGAATAGGTGTTTGATGACCAGCACAGACATGATGGGCCAAAGGGCCACTTTCTGTGCTGCAACGCTCTATCAGTATGGCTGCCTGGAGGCCATCCATTCCCTCCTTTCCTGCAGACTCTTACGCTGCAGAGAGACCACATCCAAAAACATGTAATTTCAGCCCCTTCAGAATCTGGAATATTTCAATGAGATCACCTCTCATTCTTCAGAACTCCAGTGAGCATAATTTCCTCAGCCTCTCACCAAAGAACAAGCCTCTCATCCCAGGGACCAACCTCGTGCACCTTTGCTGCGTTGCCACCAAGGCAAGTACATCCTTCCTTAAATACGGGGACTAAAACTGTGCACAGTATTCTCGTTTCACCAAAGCTCAGTACAAATATAACAAAACTTGCTGATTTCCAATCCCCTTGCAATGAAAGCCAACATGGCATCTACCTTCCTATTTTCTTGCTGCACCTGCGTGTTAACTTTCTGACTCCTCGTGTGAACAAAGCCACGTCTCCCTGAACATCGACATTTACAACTTCCATGCCTTTAAAAAAATTCTTCTTTTCGATTCTCATGGACAAAGTGAATAACCTCACACATCCTACCTTATATTCCATCTGCTTTCTATATCACCGTGCCTTCACTGTCACTGGGTCAAAATCCTGCAATCCCCTCCCTAACAGCACAGTGGGTGTACCTACACCACAGGGACTGCAGCGATTCAAGAAGGCAGCTCACCACCACCTTCTCAAAAGCAATTAGTGATGGGCAATAAATGCTGGTCCAGCCAGCGGCGCCCACATCCCATAAATGAACTTTAAAAAATCATGTTGCCCACTCAG
Source organism: Mustelus asterias (assembly GCF_964213995.1). Classification (NCBI taxonomy): domain Eukaryota; kingdom Metazoa; phylum Chordata; class Chondrichthyes; order Carcharhiniformes; family Triakidae; genus Mustelus; species Mustelus asterias. The sequence continues at coordinate 136,939,606 of NC_135808.1, forward strand.
TTAACTTGCCTTTATCACTTTGTAACCCCACTTGTCCTCACCACAGATTACATTACCACCCTTATATCATTATTATACCACCCTTAGATACATTACTCTCTGTCGCTTCATCTAAGATATTGATATAGATTGTAAATACCCGAGATTCCCGCATCGATTCTTTCAGTACTCCACAAGTCTGCCATCTTGAAAATGCCTCATTAATCTTTACTATTTTTCCTGTCCATAAGACCATAAGACATAGGAGCAGAATTAGGCCACTCGGCCCATCGAGTCTGCTCCACCATTCAATTGTGGCTGATATTTTTCTCATCCCCATTCTCCTGCCTTTTCCCCCATAACTCCTGACCCCCTTATTAATCAAGAACCTATCTATCTTTGTCTTAAAGACACTCAATGACCTGGCCTCCACAGCCTTCTGCAGCAAAGAGTTCCACAGATTCACCACTCTCTGGCTGAAGAAATTCCTCCTCATCTCTGTTTTAAAGGATCGTCCCTTTAGCCTGAGGTTGTGCCCTCTGGTTCTAGTTTGTCCTACTCGAGTAAACATCCTCTCCGCGTCCATTCTGTCCAGGCCTCACAGTATCCTGTAAGTTTCAATAAGATCCCCCCTCATCCTTCTAAATTCCAACGAGTACAGACCCAGAATCCCCAACTGTTCCTCATATGACAAGCTCTTCATTCCAGGGATCATTCTTGTGAACCTCCTCTGGACCCTTTCCAAGGCCAGCACATCCTTCCTTAGATATGGGGTCCAAAACTGCTCAGAATACTTCAAATGGGGTCTGACCAGAGCCTTATACAGCCTCAGAAGTACATCCCTGCTCTTGTATTCTATGATGTGGAGATGCCGGCGTTGGACTGGGGTAAGCACAGTAAGAAGCCTCACAACACCAGGTTAAAGTCCAACAGGTTTATTTGGTAGCAAATACCATAAGCTTTCGGAGCACAGCTCCTTCGTCAGATGGAGTGAATATCTGTTCGCCAACAGTTTTCCACTGGAAAATCTCACTTGTCAACAGAAAGATATATTAGATGAAAAATTTAAAATGATGCAGTGTTCTTCTATAATCTCCTTGGGTGGTGGCTCAAACTGCATAATTTAGCCCAGGAGCTGATGGCTACTGATCAGCCTTGTGGGCAGAGCCTCCATCTTGTCACACGCACTTCTCATCTAGTTTGCCTTTATCTAGCTGATGAATTACCTCCTCAAAATAACCTCTGATACATTTTTTCAACACACATCCTCATTCTCAATAACATGCTGACGTTGTCCAATCATATTGTCATTTTCTCAAATGTGGTTGACTCTTAACTGCCCTCACGGGTAATTAGGGATGGGCAACAAAGGTCAGTGATGTCCACATCCAATGGAAGAACTTTTGAAAGTACATTGTTAAAAGTTCCTTAAAAATAGATTCAAGCATTCTCCCAATGACCTCTGGCTGTTCCCCTTCACCATAAGAATGTCCTGCAGCCACTCTGTGACACCCTTGATACTGGCACCAGGGAGGCAACATACAATCCTGGAGTCGTGTCTATAGCTGCAGAAATGCCTGTCTGATTCCCTATTTAATTCCTTATCAATATTGCTCTCACAACTCTTCTTCCTCTCCTCCTGGGCTGCTGAGCCACTTGCGGTGCCACGGACTCGGGTCTGGCTGCACTCCTCTGAGGAACCACCACCCTCACCAGCATCGAAAATGGAAGACTGGTTATTGAGCAAGAGGAATCGGGGACCCCTGCACTCCCGAAATGATCTGTTGGTCACCCCTCCTCTCCGCAAGCACTGTCTTAACCTGCCATCTGACTACCTCCCTAAACGTGTTATCCAGGTAGCTTGCAGCCTTGTGGATGCATCACAATAATTGCAGCAAGCTCTTGACTTGCGAAACCCAGAGTTCAAGTTCCTGTAGCTGGTGACACTTGCCACAGGTGTGGTTGTGTAGGTTCCAGACCACCTTTGCTAAATCTGATGAGTCCAGTTGATATGAAGATTAAAGTGCCCCATGATTATTACATTGCCTTTGTTACAGGCTCCAATTCTTTCGTGCTGAATGCTCTGTCCAATGGGTTAACTAGTCTTCGGGGCCTAGGAACTACCACCAGTATTTATATTCCAATCTCCACCCATACTGATTATACTTCCTGAACTGAGATTCTTTCTCACTAATATCCATGCATCATTCTTCATTACCAGCATTCCTCCTCTCCCTCTTCAGTTCCTGGAATATTTATTGATCAACCTTGGTCACCTTGTAACCATGTATTTGTATGGTTATTACAGCAAATCCATTTTTTTCTAATTTTGCAATGTATGAATCTAACTTGTCTCAAATGCTACATACATGCAGCTATGGAATGTTTAATTTTATTTTTCTATGCATGGACCTTATTTGTTGATGGACTTTTACTGTAAAATTCTCTGTCCCTTCCTGCCTCATTCTGCTTCACTTTCAAATCTCTAAACTGCTCTTTGTCCTTGATCTTTCGTTTTAGATTTCCTTCACTTGACATTCACCCCACTGTTAGACCAAAGCCACATTCAGAGCCCTAGTTATACGATTCATCACGTTAAATGAGAAAGACCAGAATCCATTTTCAATTAGCTCAGAGAACGCTATTCCCTCCGAGGGGTGTGACTGCCTCATGGAACACCTGAGGTAACTCACGACGTCTGCCTTCTGGATTCCAATTTAACCACCTCAAGTCAAATGTCCTTCAGCTATAGACCTTGCCGCAGGGACAGAGATCTGGGATCACAGTGTTCGCCACAAACATGCTGCAGTTACAGCGCACACACTCCGCCATGTCAGTCTAATCTTATTTATTCGATTATTTAATTAGTTACCAAAGAACAAACAAAGAACAAAGAAAATTACAGCACAGGAACAGGCCCTTCGGCCCTCCAAGCCTGCACCGACCATGCTGCCCGACTGAACTAAAACCCCCTACCCTTCTGGGACCATATCCCTCTATTCCCATCCTATTCATGTATTTGTCCAGACGCCCCTTAAAAGTCGCTATCGTACCTGCTTCCACTACCTCCCCCAGCAGCAAGTTCCAGGCACCCATCATCCTCTGTGTAAAAAAACTTGCCTCGTACATCTCCTTTAAACCTTGCTCCTGAAACCTGAAACCTGTGCCCCCTAGTAATTGATTCTGCCACCCTGGGAAAAAGCTTCTTACTATCCACTCTGTCCATGCCTCTCATAATCTTGTAGACTTCTATCAGGTCGCCCTGCAAGCTCCTTCGTTGCAGTGAGAACAAAGTTTCTCCAACCTCTCCTCATAGCTAATGCCCTCCATACCAGGCAACATCCTGGTAAATCTTTTCTGTACCCTCTCCAAAGCCTCCACATCCTTCTGGTAGTGTGGCGACCAGAACTGAACACGATATTCCAAGTGCGGCCTAACTAAGGTTCTATAAAGCTGCAATGTGACTTGCCAATTTTTAAACTCAATGCCCCGGCCGATGAAGGCAAGCATGCCGTATGCCTTCTTGACTACCTTCTCCACCTGCGTTGCCACTTTCAGTAATGTATCAGAAAGTTAGTTTCCGAACTCAGAGACAAAAAAACTTGCACCAAATTGTCACTTTACCATTCTGTTTCTGAAGTACTCAGCTCCCTGTGCGCTCTGCTTCACCCTCTGTTCTGAGTGAATAGACTGTATACCAGCCCATCGCTAGCTCAGTAGTTGACGCAGTCTCTCTGTTTCTTGCTATCAAGATGGCCCTTCACAACTCATGATTTATTTCTCGCAGTCACTGTAATGTTAAAATGTGGCAAGCAATATGTACACAGTAAGATCCCAAGAACATAAATGAGAAAATAGACCAAGTAATGGATCTAAAGGGTATAGGGATCAGGCAAGAAAGTTTGACTCTGATAGCAAATCAGACTTACTGAATAGTGGAGCAGTATAGCTATTCCTGTTATTAGCTGAGAGAAAAATATTGGTCAAGGAAGTGAACAAATCAGGATTCCCTTTAACCATTTGCTTCCACCCCCCCCCATCAGCAGAGAGGAAACCCAGTGGTCGAATCTCGCTGACTATTCGTATGGGAATGAGAAAGAGAAACCAGCGATGAGGCAAGGAGTTTGGTTCTTCAGGAGCTGGTCTGAGGTGATGGTTTCTGTTTGTGGTTTATATTTATCCAACCAATTAAGTTATAAGCTTGCCTCTGGTCTGGAGAAGTAAATGTGGAGGGGAGGTGGGGTGGGGAGTGGGGAAGGGGGTGGGGGTGCAGGTATGGGGGTGGGGGGGGTTGTGGGGGAAAGAAGATAAAACCTTTTCTTTTCAGGGGACAGACAGAAACTGGATTCACATACTCAACAAGATATCTTTGACAGGATTACCCAATGTTCCTTCATAACACCTTCTTCCAGCTGTTAAAAGTGCAGTGCCTGCTTGGAGGATCCCAGAAAGCTCCTGAGGTCATCACTTTGTGTCACGGGCAGGCCATTTGACCCAACTGGTCCACGGTGGTGTTTCTGCTCCACATGAGCCTCCTCCATCTCAGTCCCAATAACCAGTCATTGATGTACATCACACAGTAAACTCTCAGACTCTCATATTCTGCAATTTAGGGACTATTTTCCAATGAAAATATTTCAAATTTCTATGTCGACATATAAAGTGGACACTGTCTGTGTAAGCTTGTCATGTTTCAAATACAATGGAACATTCTGAGGGTGTGAGCACTGCTGAGTGAGTGGGCGAGGATATGGCAAATGGAGTATAACGTTGAGAAATGCGAGGTTATACACTTTGGAGGAAATAATAACAAATGGGATTATTATCTCAATGGAAACAAATTAAAACATGCTACCGTGCAAAGGGACCTGGGAGTCCTTGTGCATGAGACGCAAAAGCCCAGTCTGCAGGTACAACAGGTGATCAAGAAGGCAAATGGGATGTTGGCCTATATTGCGAAGGGGATAGAATATAAAAGCAGGGATGTCTTGATGCACCTGTACAGGGCATTGGTGAGGCCGCAGCTGGAATACTGTGTGCAGTATTGGTCCCCTTATATGAGGAAGGATATATTGGCATTGGAGGGAGTGCAGAGAAGGTTCACCAGGTTGATACCAGCCATGATCTTATTGAATGGCGGGGCAGGCTCGAGGGGCTAGATGGCCTACTCCTGCTCCTATTTCTTATGTTCTTATGTTCTTATGATACCGGAGATGAGGGGTTTGGATTATGAGGAGAGGCTGAGGAGATTGGGTTTGTACTCGTTGGAGTTTAGAAGGATGAGGGGGGATCTTATGGAGACTTATAAGATAATGCGGGGGCTGGATAGGGTGGAGGCGGAGAGATTCTTTCCACTTAGTAAGGAAGATAAAACTAGAGGACACAGCCTCAAAATAAAGGGGGGTCGGTTTAAGACAGAGTTGAGGAGGAACTTCTTCTCCCAGAGGGTGGTGAATCTCTGGAATTCTCTGCCCACTGAGGTGGTGGAGGCTACCTCGCTGAATATGTTTAAAGCGCGGATGGATGGATTCCTGATCGGTAAGGGAATTAAGGGTTATGGGGATCAGGCGGGTAAGTGGTACTGATCCACGTCAGATCAGCCATGATCTTATTGAATGGCGGGGCAGGCTCGAGGGGCTAGATGGCCTACTCCTGCTCCTATTTCTTATGTTTTTATGTTCTATTATTGCCCATCCTTAATTGCTCTCGAGTAGGTGGTGGTGAGCTGGTTTCTTGAATCATTGCAGTGGTGTAGGTACACCCACAGTGCTGTTAGGGAGGGAGTTCCAGCATTTTGTCCCAATGACAGTGAAAGAACGGTGATATATTTCCAAGTCAGGATGGTCAGGATGGAGAACCTCCAGGTGGTGGTGCTTCCAGGTGTCTGCTGCTCTTGTCCTTCTAGATGGTAGTGGTCATGGATTTGGAAGTTGTTGCCTAAGGAACCTTGGTGAATTCCTACAGTGCATCTTGTAGCTGGTACACACGGCTGCCGCTGTGCGTCAGTGATGGAGGGAGTGAATATTGAAGGTGCTGGATGGAGAGATGGTGGCATAGTGGTAATGTCACTGGACAATGCAAAGGCCCAGGTTAATGCTCTGAGGACATGGGTCAAATCCCACCTGGCATTTGGCGGAACTTAAATGTTGAATACAAAACAATTCTGGGCGGCACGGTGGCACAGTGATTAGCACTGCTGCCTCACAGCACCAGGGACCCGGGTACAATTCCGGCCTCAGGTGACTGTGAGGAGTTTGCACGTTCTCCCTGTGTCTGCGTGGGTTTTCTCCGGGTGCTCCGGTTTCCTCCCACAGTCCAAAGATGTGTAGGTTAGGTTGATTGGCCATGATAAATTGACCTTGGTGTCATGGGATTAGCAGGGTAAATATGTGGGATTATAGGGATAGGACCTGGGTGCTGACTCGATTGGCCAAATGGCCTCCTTCTGCACTTTAGTGATTCTCTGATTCTGCATTATAAAGCCAGTGATAGCAATAAAGAAACTACCATTGATTGTTGTAAAAACCTATCTGGAAATCCTTACCTGGTCTGGTCTACATGTGACTCCAGACCCAAAGTAATGTGGTTGACTCTCAACAGCCTTCTGGCCTCTGAAATGGCCCAGCGAGACACTCAATCATATCAAACCACAATAGACCCAATAAGGATGGTAGTGACAGCAGAGTTGGTGTACAGTCAGGAGCGAGTAGCCCTGGGAGGCATCAACACCAACTCTGGACCAGTGAAGTCTCTCCATGTTATCATTTATTGTGAGGGGAATGGAGTACAAAAGTAGAGAGGTTATGATTCAGTTATACAGGGCATTGATGGGACCACATCCTTACGTAGGTGGCACAGTGGTTAGCACTGCTGCTTCACAGTGCCAGGGATCCGGGTTTGATTCCCGGCTTGGGTCGCTGTCTGTGTGGAGTTTGAACGTTCTCCCCGTGTCTGCGTGGGTTTCCTCCGGGTGCTCCAGTTTCCTCCCACAATCTGAAAGACATGCTGGTTAGGGTGCATTGACCTGAACAGGCGCCGGAGTGTGGCGACTAGGGAATTTCACAGTAACTTCATTGCAGTGTTAGTGTAAGCCTTACTTGTGACGAATAAATAAACTTTACTTTAAATGTATTAGAAGCTGTTGTGAAAAAGTTTACTGGACTAATACCAGGAATGACCGAGTTATCTTGTGAGGAAAGGTTGGAAAGGTTAGGCTTCCTTCCACGAGAGTTTAGAAGAGTAAGAGGTGACTTGATTGAAGCTTTTAACATCCTGAGAGATCTTGACAGGATGTGTGCAGGAGAATCTAGAACTAGGGGGAATGTTTTAAAAATAAGGCGTTGCTCATTTAACACAGAAACTAGAAGCAGGAGGAGGCCGTTCGGCCCTTCGAGCCTGCTCCGCCATTTATTTTGATGATGGCTGATCATCAAATTCAATATCCTGATCCCCCCTTCCCCCCATATCTCTTAATCCCTTTAGCCCCAAGAGCGATATCTAATTTCTTCTTGAAATTGCACAATGTTTTGGCCTCAACTACTTTCTGTGGTAGTGAATTCCACACATTCACCACCCTCTGAGTGAAGAAATTTCTCCTCACCTCAGTTCTAAAAGGTTTACCCCTTATCCTCAAACTATAGCCCCTAGTTCGGGACTGCCCCACTAGTACAATAGTTATTTAAAAGATACTTTGGTAGAAGTTCAGATGTCACGCTGTCAGCTGTGACTCAGTGGGTAGCACACTCAACAAGTGGGTTTAAATTTCAGTTTAGAGTCAGAAGCACAAACACTAGGCTGACAGTAGCACTGGAAAGAATACAGTATAGGTTTGACGCAATAATTTTAGAAAGATTACAGAAACAGGAGCTGTATTCCCCGGAATTTAGAAAATTAAGTGTTATTTGGTTGAAGTTTCTAAGATACTAAGGAGAACAGATAGATCAGTAGAGACAAACTCTATCTGCTCAGTGGAGCATCTGGGACTGAGAGTATTGGTGGAAATTCCCCCAGCCCACTGCACTGCTATGGCTGAGGGAGTGCTGCACTGTCAGAGGGCCAGCACTGAGGGAGTGCTACACTGTCAGAGGGTCAGTACTGAAGGAGCTCTGCACTGTTAGAGGATCAGTACTGAGGGAGTGCCGCACTATCAGAGGGTCAGTACTGAGGGAGTGCCGCACTATCAAAGGGTCAGTGCTGAGGGAGTGCTACACTGTCAGAGGGTCAGTGCTGAGGGAGTGCTGCACTGCCAGAGGGTCAGTACTGAGGGAGTGCTGCACTGTCAGAGGGTCAGTACTGAGGGAGTGCTGCACTGTCAGAGGGTCAGTACTGAGGGAGTGCTGCACTGTTGGAGGGTCAGTACTGAGGGAGCACTGCACTGCCAGAGGGTCAGTACTGAGGGAGTGCCGCACTGTTGGAGGGTCAGTACTGAGGGAGCACTGCACTGTCAGAGGGTCAGTACTGAGGGAGTGCTGCACTGTCAGAGGGTCAGTACTGAGGGAGCACTGCACTGTCAGAGGGTCAGTACTGAGGGAGTGCTACACTGTTGGAGGGACTGTCTCTCAAAACTAAACATTGAATTTAGAAAGTCCAAGATAATCTTGTTACCTTTACATAACCGTGGATGCTTAAGATTTGTCATGTGACTTTTCTTTTTATCTTGTAAACTTTTATTATAGCTCAGAAAATGAAATAGTTGAAAGTGTGCACTCCCAGAATACCTGGTTTAATGTGTCACATTATGATCTCACTGACTATTTGCTTTCTAGTTTCTGCTGGATGTGAGAGATTTGTACCTAATGACTTTTTGATGAGATCAGTTCCACACTTACTAATAAACACATTGACTATCTGGAGGTTGTGTCGGAACTCTCATTTCCAAAGTTCTTGATGAACACTTGTCATGTCAAAATGAATCAGCAATGACTGTGTCTGACCAGAGAACAATGACAATCCTGAGCATTGTTTGACAATTTGTAGAGTCAGCACTGAAAGGATTGATGGAAGTTACCCCAATACCCAGTGAAACACAGAGTAATATTGTTTATTATCCTGTATATCCACTACTTAAAAAAAGTTTTTAAAAAGTTTTTAAAGTTTATTTATTAGTGTCACTTGTAGCCTTTCATTAACACTGCAATGAAGTTACTGTGAAAATCCCCTAGTCGCCAAACTCCGGTACCTGTTCGGGTACACTGAGGGAGAATTTAGCATGGCCAACGCACCTAACCAGCACGTCTTTCAGACTGTGGGAGGAAACCGGAGCACCCAGAGGAAACTCACGCAGACACGGGGAGAACGTGCAGACTCCACACAGACAGTGACCCAAGCCGGGAATCGAACCCGGGTCCCTGGTGCTGTGAGGCAGCAGTGCTAACTGCCGTGCCACTGTGCCGTCCCGCTGTGCTACCGTGCTAAAACGATATCGAGTGTGTCAAAGGTTTCGTCAAAAACAATTAAAGGATTGAGTCGTAAACCATAAATTCAGTCATCAGTGTTAAGTGTTCTTGCACAGCCCACCTACTCTCACAGACTGACAGGAGAAGTTATCACTCTACCTTTTTGAAGAGAAGGTGTTCTCTAACTAATATTTCTCATTCAACCAGTATCACCCAAAAAATGGAAAATCTAATTATTATCAATTAGTGATTGTTGGGATCTTGCTATGTAAAACTTCCTTGTCCCATTTTCCCTACATGACAATAGTAGCTACAATTAAAAAACAGGATGTTAAGCATTGTGGGACATCACAAGTGGTTAAAAAGTTGCTGCGTAAATACAAGTTCTTTCCTTTCCTCAATCATCACTTTGCTGAATAATTTAGCTGTATGCAATGTGATCCTAAGGTGCATGTAAGGGAAAGTGTGTAACTTACTCTCCTGATTTTGTGTGGATGCTTTCTCCATATCATCCCCGCTTGCCATCTCATCCTCCTCCTCAGTACTGGAATCACTGGGTTCTGGTTCCGAATTACAATCGCATTCCTCTTTAATGGCATCTGCAATTTTCTCTTGAACAGACTTACACTCTGAAACTCTGAGTGGCAGAGGGGCTGGGAGGAGGGGAAACATCATTCACAGATGGAGCATTAACCAATCCGAGTTGACAATCAGAGTGGTGGACAGTGAAGGTGGGAGTGAAAAGCGCAAATGGAATCACAAAAACAACACAAAGGCGGAGATTAGAAACGGCAGCAAATACTTAGTGTGTTTTTACAGCAGTTTTAACAAGAATATGGGACCTTTCACCTGTACATCATCAAACAATGTCACACCGCTCAAATTAACACAAAAACTTTCATTTATATAGCACCTTGAACGTATTTAAGCGTTGCAAGGCATTTCGCAAGAGTGTTATCAAACTGGAGCTACATATGGAGACATTAGGACAGGCGACCAAAAGATTGGTTAATGATGTAGGTTTTAAGGAGCATCTTAAAGAAGGAGCTAAAGGTGGAGAGTCTCAGGACACTGAAGTGATACATGACAACACTTTAACACATCAGTAAATACTGGCCATGCACCATCCAGCATAAACACATGCAGCAATAACACAGATTGGCAGCAGATTAATACATTGCTCATTTCCTCAATCTCCCAACGTGTGTGGATAAAAGGTCAGTTACTTTTGCTGCAAGTTAGAATAATGGATTCAAACAGCACAGGAGGAGACCATTCGGTCCATCATGCCCATGCCTGCTCTTTACTATCCTGCTGTTTCCCGAAGCCCTGAAATTATTTTTTGCTTTTCAACTATTTCCCCAATTGCCTTTTGAAAGTTATTATTGAATCTGCTTCCACCGCCCTTTCAGGCAGCACATTCCAGATCACAACAACTCACTGTGTCAAATAAATTCCCCTCATCTCCCCCTCTGGTTCTTTTCCCGATTCTCTTCAATCTGTGTCCCTCTGGTTACCCTCCCTCCTGTCACTGCAAACACTTTCTCCTGATTTACTCCATCAAAACTCTTCCTGATCTTGAGCTCCTCTATTAAATCTCCTCTTAACCTTCTCTGCTCCAAGGAGAACAATCCCAGCTTCTCCAGTCTCTCCACATTCACTGAGGTCCCTCATCCCTGGGAACATTCTAATAAATCTCGTCCGCACCCTCTCCAAGGCCCTGACATCCTTCCTAAAGTGTGGAGCCCAGAATTGGACTCAATAATCCAGCTAAGGTCTACATGATGATTTATAATGGTTTAGGAATAACCTTCCCACTTGAAGACCACTATCCACATCCTGACAGTGGAGTCTGGAGTCAGCGCGAATGATTATCCACCCACCTGACCCACACTGTCCTCATTTAATTTTCAAGTGCTCTCCTGTCACTCATTGTCTGATTAATGTTTAAAGACTATTTTTCATTCATTCACAGGATATGGGCCTCACCAGTTAGGTCAACATTTATTGCCCATCTCTGATTTGCCCTTGAGAAGTTGCTGGTGAGCTGCCTCCTTGAAGCATTAGAGTCCGTGATGTGTAGGTACATCTACAGTGCAGTTAGGGAGGAAATTCTAATGAAGGAACGGCGATATATTTCCAAGTCAGGATGCTCAGTGACTTGGAGGGGAACTTACAGGTGTTGGTATTCCCATGTGTCTGCTGTCCTTGTCCTTCTAGGTGGATTTGGAAGGTGCTGCCAAAGGAATCTTGGTGAGTTGCTTCAGTGCTCCTATTTCAGCGAGGCTCCCACAGGAATCAGTATCATCACCACAGCAGGAGACCCCCCATCTGGAGTAACTGTGTTCAGTTCTGGGAATCAGAGCTCAGGAAGGATACTCATCTTGGGGTGAGTGCAGTGTTGATTCATGAGAATGATACCAGGGATAAAAGGATGACATTTTGAGGACAGGTTGTATTGACTAAGATTGTCATCTCCTAAATATAGAAGATTAAGGGGCGATGTAATTGAGGTGCTTCGAACAATTAAAGGCAAGATAGAGAGAGTCTATTTCCTCTGGTAGGGAGAGATTAGAACAAGAGGCAGACCCTTCAAATGAGAGCGGGCTGTTCAGGGGGCATGTCAGTGAATAATTCTTTACCCAAAGGGCAGTGGGAATCTGATAGTCCCTCCCTCACAAAGCCGATGCATGCAGGTGCTTTCAAACAGACTGACAGATATTTATGGGTAAGGTTTTTGAGGGATCTGGAGCAAAGGCAACTCAATGAACTTCAGGTATGCATCAGCTATGATCTAATTGAACAGTATAGCAGATGAGGGGCTGAATGGTCTCCTCTTCTGATTGTTCTTAGAAATGAGGCGGGGGAGAATGCCCTCAAGCTTGAAGGAATATTTCACATCAAAAGTATTTACCAAACCCTTTTGTTATTCAGCCCTGTTATTTGTATGTTGTGCCTTTATCACACGAGAACGTTATGTCACTCAGTAATGAGTGTTTGCATATTAAAAAGGCTGTAACTTCATTCATATCTACCCAGAGTTTACATTTATTGCTGCATCAGAAATAACCAAAGTACAATGAACCTTGAATAAGACAATAAGTGAACAGTAATAACTGTCTACATATCTACACAAGCACACACACACACGCATACACACAGTGCAGAACCACCTTTATCCATTCCAATTATCTGTCAATACTACCCCAGGGTCATGTTTTGTGTGAGACTTTGCCTCATTTTGTCATTAGCTTTTTCTGTGTTTTCCACTTCCCCAAGTCGAATGTGCTGCAGTTCCCAATCTGTGAAAGACCAGAATCTGGAAACTTTTCATTTCTTTCGTATTTATCAATTCTCAGGATGTGGGTATCGCTGGTAAAGCTGGTATATATTGCCCCCCCCCCCCCCCCCCCCCCCCCCGTCCACCCCCACGTTGTTGCCCAATGAGAAGGTGGTGTGCATCTTCTCAAGTTTGTATTTCGGGATATCACTAAGGGCAGTGGCTGGAGACACATTAGGCTGGACCTAGTGAGGACGGCAAGTTCTCTTCCTGAAGGGCATTTGGCAACAGCAAGTGCTCATGCTCATCTTGCCATGGTGCTAGTTAACCCAGAAGTTACCAGACTGCTTTGACCTCAGTTTGCAGCTTGACTGAGCGGCGACTGAATTCACCACTCCTGGATTGGTAACCATCACCACTGCATAACATCAACCCGGGGGGGGGGCGGGGGGGGGGGGGGGTCTCCAATGGAAATTTCCCTTTAATCCAACAGAGCAGATAATGGAGGTTCAACTGCATAATCGCTTGATGGGTGACAGCATCCTCTTTAACACTTGTTACATAAATGCAAAAAAATTAAAACATAAGGGAATTAATACACCACAAACTGGATTGATGAGAAGCAAAACATATCAAAAGGATACGATAAACAAATGGCACAATGCACCTGCTTTGGATACAGTCTCTTATCATTCAAAGTAAATGTAAAACGTAGCTGTGGTTATCTTATAGAAATGGGACCGGCCAGCTGTTACAGTGCCAGAGGACAGTTCCCCATCCAGCCTTTCCCGTACTGGGGGAGATGCGAGTTATCACTGCTGAACCCCAGACTGATCCTGCTCCTTTAAAGATTCATTCTTTTAACCCCAAGCGGGATGTTCCCTCCTCTCCTGTTTCACTCTTTGGAACCTGGCTGAGCTCTCACGGTGCTGTCTCAGCTAAGCTGAAGAGTTTTGGATTGGAGGTAATGGTTTGGACATCATACAGCATCTTTCACACAGCAAAGACATGCCAAAGCAGAGGGCTTGAGGTGACTTTGAGCAAGATAAAAGAGAATCAGTCCCTCTGCCTGAAAGTGAGCTCAAAAATACTCAGAAGATCCTTGAAGGAAATGCAGCAAGACAGGGTATTTAGAGATAGGTCAAGACATAGCATTAAAATCTGGAGAGGGTAGGAGGAGGGAGAGAAAGTGATTGAAGAAAGGGTTAGGAGAAAGAATGGAACTCAAGCAATAGAAGCAGGAGTGGCCACCAGGCCGATCACGCCTGCCCCGCCATTCAATAAAATCATGGCTGATCTGTGCCGGCCTCAACTCCTTTTCTGTGCCATTTCCCCATAGTCCTCTATTCCTCAATCTATCAAATATTTATCCACCTCCACTTTAAATACTTCGAATAATCTGGCCCTCATCACCCTTTGGGGCAGAGAATTCCAGAGGTTCACCACCCTGTGAAAGAAGAAATTTCTACACCTCAGTTTTAAATGACCAGCCCTTTATCTTGTAGCGATGTACCCTTGTTCCAGACTCTCCCACGAGTGATAACATCTCACCATCTACCCTGTCGAGCACTCTCAGGATCATAAATGTTTGAATAAGGTCACCCCTCACTCTTCTAAACTCCAAGGAATACAGACCCAGACAGCACTGTGAGAGCTCAGCAAGGTTCCAAAGAGTTAAACAGCAGAGGGGAGAACATCCCACTTGAGGTTAAAAGAATGAATCTTTAAAGGAGCAGGATCAGTCTGGGTCTGTATTCCTTGGAGTTTAGAAGAGTGAGGGGTGACCTTACTCAAACAAGAGACAGTGAGAGAGGGGATGAGAGGAGAGAGAGGAAGAGAGAAAGGAAGGGAGAGGTGAGAGAGAGAAAGAGACAGGAAGATAGAGAGGGAGAGTGGGAAAGAGAGAGGGAACGACCATTTAGAAAGATGCGGATTAATCCGGGATAGTCAGCACGGATTTGTGAAGGGCAAATCGTGCCTCACAAATTTGATAGAATTTTTTGAGGAGGTAACTAGGTGTGTTGATGAAGGTAGGGCGGTTGATGTCATATACATGGATTTTAGTAAGGCGTTTGATAAGGTCCCCCATGGTCGGCTTATGATGAAAGTAAGGAGGTGTGGGATAGAGGGAAAGTTGGCCGATTGGATAGGTAACTGGCTATCTGATCGAAGACAGAGGGTGGTGGTGGATGGAAAATTTTCGGACTGGAGGCAGGTTGCTAGCGGAGTGCCGCAGGGATCGGTGCTTGGTCCTCTGCTCTTTGTGATTTTTATTAATGACTTAGAGGAGGGGGCTGAAGGGTGGATCAGTAAATTTGCTGATGACACCAAGATCGGTGGAGTAGTGGATGAGGTGGAGGGCTGTTGTAGGCTGCAAAGAGACATAGATAGGATGCAAAGCTGGGCTGAAAAATGGCAAATGTGAGGTGATTCATTTTGGTAGGACAAATTTAAATGTGGATTACAGGGTCAAAGGTAGGGTTCTGAAGACTGTGGAGGAACAGAGAGATCTTGGGGTCCATATCCACAGATCTCTAAAGGTTGCCACTCAAGTGGATAGAGCTGTGAAGAAGGCATATAGTGTGTTAGCTTTTATTAACAGGGGGTTGGAGTTTAAGAGCCGTGGGGTTATGCTGCAACTGTACAGGACCTTGGTGAGACCGCATTTGGAATATTGCGTGCAGTTCTGGTCACCTCACTATAAGAAGGATGTGGAAGCGCTGGAGAGAGTGCAGAGGAGATTTACCAGGATGCTGCCTGGTTTGGAGTGTCGGTCTTATGAGGAAAGGTTGAGGGAGCTGGGGCTGTTCTCTCTGGAGCGGAGGAGATTGAGGGGAGACTTAATAGAGGTTTATAAAATGATGAAGGGGATAGATCGAGTGAACGTTCAAAGACTATTTCCTCGGGTGGATGGAGCTATTACAAGGGGGCATAACTATAGGGTTCATGGTGGGAGATATAGGAAGGATATCAGAGGTAGGTTCTTCACGCAGAGAGTGGTTGGGGTGTGGAATGGACTGCCTGCAGTGATAGTGGAGTCAGACACTTTAGGAACATTTAAGCGGTTATTGGATAGGCACATGGAGCACACCAGGATGGTAGGGAGTGGGATAGCTTGATCTTGGTTTCAGATGAAGGTCGGCACAACATCGTGGGCCGAAGGGCCTGTTCTGTGCTGTACTGTTCTATGTTCTATGAATGAGAAAGGAGAGGGAGGTGTGAGAGGGAGAGAAGGAAAGGAGAGAGAAGAGGGGGAAAGAGGAACTAGGGAGAGCAAAGAGATCAACACAGAGAGAGGAGGGAAAAAGAAAGGAATGATGAGGGAGGGAGGGTAAGAGAGAGGGAGAAACATACAGGAGAGCTAGAGAAGGTGGAAGAAGGATGGACGCAAGAGGGAGTGAGAAAGGAGAGAGCTGGAGGAGAGAGGGTGTGAAAAGTGGAAAGGAAAGAGAGACAAGGGAGGGAGGGAGGGAGAGGAGAGAGAGAGGAGAGAGAGAGAGGAGAGAGAGAGAGGGGGGGAGGGAGAGGGGAGAGAGGGGGCAGGGAGAGGGGAGGGAGAGGGGAGGGAGAGGGGAGGGAGAGGGGAGGGAGAGGGGAGGGAGGGGGGAGGGAGAGGAGAGAAAGAGAGGAGAGAAAGAGAGGAGAGAAAGAGGGGGGGAGGGAGAGGGGAGATGGGGAGAGGGGAGGGAGAGGAGAGGGAGGAAGAGGGGAGATGGGGGAGACTGGAGGAAGAGGAGAGAGAGGGAGAGGGAAGGGTGCAGGAAAAGGAGGGAGGAGAGAGGGAAGAAGAAAGGAGGGAGGAGGAAACGAAGGTTGAGGACCTTGAAGTCTCGATACTGCTCTTCAAACTAAGAGATCTCCAAATTCTGAGGAGTTGTCTTGTCATTTCTCTGCAGTTTTCCAGTAAAAGGAGCTTCATATTTTCCTGGAAAATTATCCTGAATCAGTCTGGTGTGACAGTTCAGATTTAACAGGATCTAAATCCTCAGTAAGATAGTCTCCATCACTAACTGTCTTGTGTGTAAATGTGTGCTCTGTCCTTCATTAGGGGATTGGCAGACAGTTTGAATTTACAGTTTGAATTCGTCAGTGGGCTGACGAATGGCGGATGGAGTTTAATTTAGACAAATGTGAGGTAAAGCATTTTGGTAGATTGAACCAGGGCAGGACTTACTCAGTTAATGGTAGGACGTTGGGGAGAGTTACAGAACAAAGAGATCTAGGGGTACATGTTCATAGCTCCCTGAAAGTGGAGTCACAGGTGGACAGAGTGGTGAAGAAGGCACTCGGCATGTTTGGTTTCATTGGTCAGAACATTGAATACAGGAGTTGGGACGTCTTGTTGAAGTTGCACAAGACATTGGTAAGGCCACACTTGGAATACTGTGTACAGTTCTGGTCACCCTATTATAGAAAGGATATTATTAAACTAGAAAGAGTGCAGAAAAGATTTACTAGGATGGTACCAGGACTTGATGGATTGAGTTATAAGGAGAGGCTGAATAGACTGGGACTTTTTTCTCTGGAGCGTAGGAAGCTGAGGGGTGATCTCATAGAGGTCTATAAAATAATGAGGGGCATAGATAAGGTAGATAGTCAATATCTTTTCCTAAAGGTAGGGGAGTCTAAAACTAGAGGGCATAGGTTTAAGGTGAGAGGGGAGAGATACAAAAGTGTCCAGAGGGGCAATTTTTTCACACAGAGGGTGGTGAGTGTCTGGAACAAGCTGCCAGAGGTAGTAGTAGAGGCGGGTACAATTTTGTCTTTTAAAAAGCATTTAGACAGTTACATGGGTAAGATGGGTGCAGAGGGATATGGGCCAAATGCGGGCAATTGGGATTAGCTTAGGGGTTTAAAAAAAAGAGGCGGCATGGACAAGTTGGGCCGAAGGGCCTGTTTCCATGCTGTAAACCTCTATGACTCTATGACTCTACACAAAGTCTGTGGTAAGAATGTCATTCTAAACTCACACTGTCTCCCTTTAAAATGATTGTTGTTATTTTGATGAAGTTGTTTAATCTGGTTTAAAATTTAACTCCTTGGTTGAGACAACAATGAGAAAATAAGAAGCTAATAAATAAGAGAATAAATTGTGCCTTCGAGTCTGCTCAGGCACTCAATTACATCATTGGCTGATCTGAAAGCGGCTCCACCTCATGTTCCTGACTATCCCCCTTTACCCCCAATGTCTTGTCGATCAGAAATCAGCCTTCATTATATTCAGTGACCCACAGCCTCCACTGCTCTCTGGGGAAGAGAATTCCAAACACTAATGACCCTCTGAGAAGAAATTCCTCCTCATCTCTGTCCTAAATGTGAGATCCCTTATTTTTAAACTGTGCCCACTCGTTCAAGAATCACCCATGAGGGGGATTCAAGTGAACATGATCATGTTGGATTATGAATTTGTTTTGAACAGCAGCGACTGGATCAATACCTGTTCTCTATTCTTTCATGGGATGTGGGTGTCGCTGACTGGGTCAACATTTGTTGCCCATTCTTAGTCGCCCTTGAATTGAAAGGTCTGTTGGGCCATTTCGAGAGGGCTTATAAGAGTCAAAACCACATTGCTGTGGGTCTGGAGTCACAGGTCAGGTAGGCCAGGTAAGGACTGCAGATTTCCTTCTCTGGAGGGCAACAGTGAACCAGATGGGTTATTACAACAATCAATGTTACTTCCATGTCACCGTTAAGAAGACTATAGATTTTATTAATTGAATTCAAATTCCACCAGCTGCTGCACTGGGATTTGAACCCGTAGCCCTCAGTATTAGCCAGGGCCTCAGGATTCATCCAGACATTACCACTATGCCACCTACTCTGCATCATCACCAAACACAAATTGAAATCTTCCACCGCATTTCAAGGTAAACGGAGGTATAGACAGGAGGCAGATAGGGATTGGCTAAGACAGTTCTCATCTCCATTTTACAAAAAGAGGCAATGAGGCAATGGAGAAGGTACAAAAAAAATTCACAAGCCTGATTGTAGGACTGAAAGAAAGGAACACCAGGATGCGCTGATAGGATGAAATGGAGATGGATGGAGGGGGCAGGGGGGCGGGGGGGGGGGGGTGGGAAGGCTCAGATAGGCCAAATAGCCTCTTTCTGTGTGATATTAACTGAATACTGATGCACTTTCTATGAGATTCACCACAGCTCTTTACACAAACACTCACAAAAATGTTGATCACATTTAGCTCAAATCTCTGCAAACCCAGTGGATCTGTTCTCTGTTAAAGCACACACAGGGAAGACTAAACACTCCGTGCACCACAGTTTTAATTGACATATTGTAACTGCATCTCTTCAGAGCTGTTTTTTTCTGTTGTGGAAATGCAGCCAAGGTCAACACTGCAACTAAAAGGGAGCTGAGACAGTACATGCATGAAGGAAGGCAGCACGCGGGAGTCTGCTTTTACTCACCAACAGATCTCCCAAGCACAGAGAGCTCCGCAGCACAAAGGTTCACCTCACTACCCCTCAACGCTACGTCTTTGGAATGTATGTCGTGAATGTCCACAGTTATTAAAGGTTCTCCACCTGTTTCTACAGCTTCTTTGTTGCTGTTCTCTGGATTACCATTCACCTGCGCTCTGGATTCAGTCTCTTCCTCGCTTCCAGCTTTTTCTACAGAATCCCTATCCACTCTCTCTGGACAATGATCCTCTCCCGCCAAAGACCGGATGATTTGCTCCTCGGCATCTTCTGTTCTCTCCAGCAAGACCCCTCCTTCTGCGACTTCTTCATCCTCCCTCCCTTCATTATGTACAGCCGTCACTTCACAGCCGTCCTGTTTGGGTATTTCGGGGGCTACTCCCAGTTTTATGACAGTTGTGGGGTCTCCGCCATCTTCAACAAGGATGAACTTTTGCTCCTCTTCATCATCAGTGACATCCCGCTCCAGTCTTTCACCATCAGAATCTTCACTGCTTCTTGGGGAGTAAGATGAACTTTGGAACGATGTTTGTGATCGTGGCAATCCCTCTGTAAAACATTGCACATCATTTAAGTCTTTAAAGACAACAACTTTGATTTAAACAGTCCCTTTGACATAGTGTAACATCTCAATATGTTTCACACAAACATACATCAGGTGGAATTTGACATGAACCCACAAAAGGGCAGATCAGTGAAAAGGGTTCATTCGAGAGGGAGGTTTATAGGAGCATCTTCAGAAACATAGCAAACAGGGGCAGGAAAAGGCCATTTGTCCCCTTGAACCTGCTCCACCATTCAATTACCTCATGTCTGAACTTCTACCTCAACACCTTTTTCCTGTTGTTTTCCGATATTGCTTATACTGATTGCTATCTAGAAATCTATCGAACTTCATTTTGAACATACTCAGTGACTGTAGAGGCGGCTGAGGGACTTCGTTGATGCATTCTGGGAGAAGCTGGACCAGCAACATCTACCAAGAAGTGGGAAGCGGAAGGTCGGGTGTCAAGGATCGGGAAGCCCGAAACACGACATCAGTGTTTCCCTCCCTCCTCCTCTGACCAAAAAAAAAAGCCACTGTGAGAAGGTAAAAGTGAAGGGAAGAGTTTTATAAATTTTCTTAAATAATTTAATTGGTGCAGGAAATGTCGGTCGGTGGGGTTAAGTGTTGCATTTGTGAGATGTGGGAGATCCGTGATGCTTCCAGCGTCTCAGACGACTGTCTGCAAGAAGTGCACCCAATTGCAGCTCCTTACAGACCGCATGGATAGGTTGGAGCAGCAGCTGGATGCATTTAGGAGCATCAAGGTAGCGTAATGCGTCATAGATAGGAGCTGTAGAGACGTGGTCACACCCAAGGTGCAGGCAGATAGATGGGTGACCGCTAGAAGGGGCAGGCAGTCGGTGCAGGAATCCCCTGTGGCCATCCCCCTCTCTAACAAGTATACGGTTTTGGATACTGTTGGAGGAGATGGGCTATCAGGGGATACCAGCTGCAGCAGCCAAAGCAGTGGCATCATGGCTGGCTCTGTTGTTAAGCAGGAAGGGATAAAGGGGACCAGAGCAATAGTTATAGGGGACTCTATAGTTAGGGGTACAAATAGGTGTTTCTGTGGATGTGAAAGAGACTCCAGGATGGTCTGTTGCCTCCCTGGTGCTAGGGTCCAGGATATCTCTGAAGGGGCAGAAAGCGTTCTGAAGGGAGAGGGTGAACAGCCAGAGGTCGTGGTACATATTGGTACTAACGACATAGGCAGGAAGAGTGATGAGGTCCTGCAGCAGCAGTTTAGGGAGTTAGGTAGAAAGTTAAAAAGCAGGACCTCGAGGGTTATAATCTCAGGATTACTCCCTGTGCCACGTGCTAGTGAGGCGAGGAATAGGCAGATAGTGCAGCTCAACACGTGGCTAAACAGCTGGTGTAGGAGGGAGGGTTTCAGATATCTGAACCATTGGGGTCTCTTCTGGGGCAGATGGGACCTGTACAAGAAGGACAGGTTGCATCTAAACTGGAAAGGCGCAAATATTCTGGCTGGGAGGTTTGCTAGTGTCACACGGGAGGTTTTAAACTAGTTTGGCAGGGGGGTGGGACCCAAAGCAAAGGTGAATTAGCTGAAGGGGAACCAGAGAGTCGGGCCAGTAAGACTCAGAGAAACAGCAGGCAGGGTGGGATTGCTAATCAGAGAGGGTCTGGCGGGCTGAAGTGCATGTGTTTCAATGCGAGAAGTGTAACAGGTAAGGCAGATGACCTTAGAGCTTGGATTAGTACCAGGAACTATGATGTTGTTGCCATTACAGAGACTTGGTTAAGGGAAGGACAGGATTGGCAGCTTAACATTCCAGGATACAGATGTTTCAGGCAGGATAAGAACATAAGAACTAGGAGCAGGAGTAGGCCATCTGGCCTCTCGAGCCTGCTCCGCCATTCAATAAGATCATGGCTGATCTTTTTGTGGACTCAGCTCCACTTACCCGCCCGCTATCTTTTAATAGTGGAAAACGAGGAAATGGCTGAGACTTTAAATAAGTTCTTTGTGTCGGTCTTCACGGTGGAAGACACAAATAGTTTGCCGAATATTAGAGATCGAGAGTTGGTGGGAGGGGAGGTCCTTAATACAATTACTGTTACTAAGGAGGTGGTGCTTGGTAGACTAATAGGACTGAAGGTAGACAAGTCCCCGGGCCCGGATGGAATGCATCCCAGGGTACTGAAAGAAATGGCTGAGGTAATAGCAGATGCGTTAGTAGTAATTTATCAAAATTCGCTGGACTCTGGGGTAGTGCCGGCTGACTGGAAAACAGCTACTGTTACGCCGCTGTTTAAAAAAGGAAGTAGACAAAAGGCGGGTAACTACAGGCCGGTTAGCTTAACGTCCGTAGTTGGGAAGATGCTAGAGTCCATTATTAAAGAGGAAATAAAAGAGCACCTGAATAAGAATGGTTCGATCAAGCAGACGCAGCTTGGATTCATGAAGGGAAAGTCGTGTTTGACGAACCTACTGGACTTTTATGAAGATGTCACTAGTGCAGTTGACAGAGGGGAACTGGTGGATGTGGTGTTTTTAGATTTCCAGAAGGCGTTCGATAAGGTGCCTCACAAAAGGTTGCTGCAGAAGATTGGGGTACACGGAGTTAGGGGTAAGGTGTTGGCGTGGATTGGGGATTGGCTATCTAACAGGAAGCAGAGAGTTGGGATAAATGGGTGCTTTTCTGGTTGGCAGTTGGTGACCAGTGGCGTGCCGCAGGGATCAGTGCTGGGGCCTCAATTGTTTACCATTTACATAGATGATCTGGAGGAGGGGACTGAATCTAGGGTATTCAAGTTTGCTGATGACACGAAGGTGAGTGGGAAAGCGAATTGCGTGGAGGACGCGGAAAGTCTGCAGAGAGATTTGGATAGGCTGAGCGAGTGGGCGAGGATCTGGCAGATGGAATATAACGTTAGCAAATGTGAGGTTATCCACTTTGGAAGAAATAATAGTAAATTGGAATATTATTTAAATGGAGAAAAATTACATCGTGCGACTGTGCAGAGGGACCTGGGGGTCCTTGTGCACGAATCGCAAAAACTCAGTCTGCAGGTGCAGCAGGTGATCAAGAAGGCGAATGGAATGTTGGCCTTTATCGCGAGGGGGATAGAATATAAAAGCAGGGAGGTCTTGCTGCAACTGTACAAGGCACTGGTGAGGCCGCAACTGGAGTACTGTGTGCAGTTTTGGTCCCCTTATTTGCGAAAGGATATATTGGCCTTGGAGGGAGTGCAGAGAAGGTTCACCAGGTTGATACCGGAGATGAGGGGTGTAGCTTATGAGGAGAGATTAAACAGATTGGGTCTGTACTCGTTGGAGTTTAGAAGATTGAGGGGTGATCTTATAGAGACATATAAGATAATGAAGGGGCTGGATAGGGTAGAGGTGGAGAGATTCTTTCCACTTAGAAGGGAAACCAGAACTAGAGGGTACAGCCTCAAAATAAGGGGGGGCCGGTTCAGAACAGAGTTGAGGGGGAACTTCTTCTCTCAGAGGGTAGTGAATCTCTGGAATTCTCTGCCCATTGAAGTGGTGGAGGCTTCCTCGTTGAATATGTTTAAATCACAGGTAGATAATTTTCTGATCGATAAGGGAATTAGGGGTTATGGGGAGCAGGCGGGTAAGTGGAACTGATTCGCTTCAGATCAGCCATGATCTTGTTGAATGGCGGGGCAGGCTCGAAGGGCCAGATGGCCTACTCAAAGAACAAAGAACAAAGAACAGTACAGCACAGGAAACAGGCCCTTCAGCCCTCCAAGCCTGTGCCGCTCCTTGGTCCAACTAGACCAATCGTTTGTATCCCTCCATTCCCAGGCTGCTCATGTGACTATCCAGGTAAGTCTTAAACGATGTCAGCATGCCTGCCTCCACCACCCTACTTGGCAGCGCATTCCAGGCCCCCACCACCCTCTGTGTAAAAATCGTCCCTCTGATATCTGAGTTATACTTCGCCCCTCTCACCTTGAGCCCGTGACCTCTCGTGATCGTCACCTCCGACCTGGGAAAAAGCTTCCCACTGTTCACCCTATCTATACCCTTCATAATCTTGTACACCTCTATTAGATCTCCCCTCATTCTCCGTCTTTCCAAGGAGAACAACCCCAGTCTACCCAATCTCTCCTCATAGCTAAGACCCTCCATACCAGGCAACATCCTGGTAAACCTTCTCTGCACTCTCTCTAATGCCACGTCCTTCTGGTAGTGCGGCGACCAGAACTGGACGCAGTACTCCAAATGTGGCCTAACCAGCGTTCTATACAGCTGCATCATCAGACTCCAGCTTTTATACTCTATATCCCGTCCTATAAAGGCAAGCATACCATATGCCTTCTTCACCACCTTCTTCACCTGTGTTGCCACCTTCAAGGATTTGTGGACTTGCACACCTAGGTCCCTCTGTGTTTCTATACTCCTGATGACTCTGCCATTTATTGTATAACTCCTCCCTACATTGTTTCTTCCAAAATGCATCACTTCGCATTTATCCGGATTAAACTCCATCTGCCACCTCTCCGCCCAATTTTCCAGCCTATCTATATCCTGCTGTATTGCCCGACAATGCTCTTCGCTATCCGCAAGTCCAGCCATCTTCGTGTCATCCGCAAACTTGCTGATTACACCAGTTACACCTTCTTCCAAATCATTTATATATATCACAAATAGCAGAGGTCCCAGTACAGAGCCCTGCGGAACACCACTGGTCACAGACCTCCAGCCGGAAAAAGACCCTTCGACCACTACCCTCTGTCTCCTATGGCCAAGCCAGTTCTCCACCCATCTAGCCACTTCTCCTTGTATCCCATGAGCCTTAACCTTCTTAACCAACCTGCCACGTGGGACTTTGTCAAATGCCTTACTGAAATCCATATGGACGACATTGCTCCTATTTCTTATGTTCTTATGTTCTCACCATAACCCTAAATTCCTTTATTCCTTTATCTATCCTTGCCTTAAAAACATTCAATGAGGGAGCCTTAATTGCTTCACTGGGCAGGGAATTCCACAGATTCACAACCCTTTGGGTGAAGAAGTTCCTCCTCAACTCAGTCCTAAATCTGCTTCCCCTTATTTTGAGGCTATGCCTCCTAGTTCCAGTTTCACCCGGCAGTGGAAACAACTTCCCTGCTTCTATCTTATCTATTCCCTTCATAATCTTAGATGTTTCTATAAGATCTCCCCTCATTCTTCTGAATTCCAATGAGTATAGCCCCAGTCTACTCAGTCTCTCATCATAAGCCAACCCTCTTCACTCCAGAATCAACATAGTGAATCTCCTCTGCACCCCCTCCAGTAAGAAGTCTCACAACACCAGGTTAAAGACCAACAGGTTTATTTGGTAGCAAAAGCCACTAGCTTTCGGAGCGCTGCTCCTTCATCACCTGACGAAGGAGCAACACTCCGAAAGCTAGTGGCTTTTGCTACCAAATAAACCTGTTGGACTTTAACCTGGTGTTGTGAGACTTCTTACTGTGTTTACCCCAGTCCAATGCCAGCATCTCCACATCATGACCCCCTCCAGTGCCAGTATATCCTTTCTCAAGTAAGGAAACCAAAACTGTACACAGTACTCCAGGTGTGGCCTCACAAACACCTTATACAGCTGCAACATAATCTCGCTGTTTTTAAACTCCATCCCTCTAGCAATGAAGGACAAAATTCCATTTGCCTTCTTAATTACCTGCTGCACCTGCAAACCAACTCCTTGAGATTCCTGCACAAGGACACCCAGGTCCCTCTGCACAGCAGCATGCTGCAATTTTTTACCATTTAAATAAGAGTCCATTTTGCTGTTATTCTGACCAAAATGGATGACCTCACATTTACCAACATTGTACTCCATCTGCCAGACCCTCGCCCACTCACTTAGATTATCGATATCCCTTTGCAGACTTTCAGCGTCCTCTGCACACTTTGCTCTTCCACCCATCTTCACACTTTGCTCTTCCACCCATCTTAGGGTCATCTGCGAATTTTGACCCACTGCACTTAGGCCCCAACTCCAAATCATCCATGTAAATCGTAAACAATTGCAGTCCCAACACTGAACCCTGAGGCAAACCACTAGTCACTGATCGCCAAACAGAAAAACACCCATTTACCCCCACTCTTTGCTTTCTGCTAGTTAACCAATCCTCTATCCATGCTAATACATTACCCGTAACACTGTACACCTTTATCTCATGTAGCAGTCTTTGGTGCGGCACCTTGTCAAATCCCTTCTGGAAATCCAGATGCACCACATCCACAGGTTCCCCATTGTCCACTGCACATGTAATGTGCTCAAAGAATTCCACCAAATTAGTCAAACATGACCTTCCCTTCATGAACCCATGCTGCGTCTTATCAATGGGACAATTTATATCCAGATGTCTTGCTATTTTTTCCTTGATGATAGATTCAAGCAATTTCCCTGCTACAGAAGTTAAGCTAACCGGCCTATAGTTACCCGCTTTTGTCTACCTCCTTTGTTAAACAGTGGCGTCACATTTGCTGTTTTCCAATCAGCGGGAACCCCAGAGTCCAGCAAATTTTGGTAAATTACCACTAGTGAATTTGCTATTTCTCCCGCCATCTCTTTTAGTACCCTGGGATGCATTCCATCAGAACCAGGAGACTTGTCTACCTTTAGCCCCATTAACTTGCCCAACACTACCTCTTTCATGATAATGATAGTTTCTTGGTTCCCACCTGCCATAGCCTTCCTGTCATCAATTTTTGGCATGTTATTTGTGTCTTCCACTGTGAAGACCGACACAAAATACCTGCCTCAGCCATTTTCTCATTTCCAGTTATTACATCCCCCTTCTCATCCTCTTTCGCCACTCTTTTTCGTTTTATATATTTGTAGAAACTTTTGCTATCTGTTTTTATATTCTGAGCTCGTTTACTCTCATAATCCATCTTACTTTTCTTTTTAGCTTTTTTCGTGTCTTTCTGCTGACCTTTAAAGATTTCCCAATCCTCCAGGTTCCCACTAATCTTTGCCACTTTGTATGCATTTTCTTTCAATTTGATCCCTCCTTTATTTCCTTCGATATCCATGGCTGATTATCTCTTTTTCTACAGTCCTTCCTTATCACTGGTATATACTTTTGCTGAGCACTGTGAAAGATCGCTTTGAAAGTCCTCCACTGTTCCTCAATTGTCCCACCATAAAGTTTTTGCTCCCAGTCTACCTTAGCCAACTCCTCCCTCATCCCTTTATAGTCTCCTTTGTTTAAGCACAAGACACTGGTATTGGATTTTACCTTCTCACGCTCCATCTGTATTTTAAATTCAACCATAGTGTGATCGCTTCTTCCGAGAGGATTCCTAACTGCAAGATCATTAATTATTCCCGTCTCATTACACAGGACCAGATCTAGGATAGCTTGCTCCCTTGTTGGTTCCATTACATACTGTTCAAGGAAGCTATCGTGGATACATTCTATGAACTCCTCCTCAAGGCTGCCTTGACCGACCTGGTTTGACCAATTGATATGTAGATTAAAATCCCCCATGATAATTGCTGTACCAGTTTTACATGCATCAGTTATTTCTTTGTTTATTGCTTGCCCCACCGTGATGTCATTATTTGGTGGCCTATAGATTAAGCCTATCAGTGAATTTTTCTCTTTACTATTTCTAATTTCCACCCAAATGGATTCAACCTTTTTTTCCATAGAACCGATATCATCTCCCACTGCCGCCCTGATATCATCCTTAAATATCAGAGCTACACCACCTCCCTTACCTTCCTGTCGGTCCCTCCGAACAGTTTGATACTCCTGGATATTTAACTCCCAGTCGTGACCATCCTGCAACCATGTCTCTGTAATGGCCACCAAATCATACTCGTTCACAATGATTTGTGCCGTCAACTCATTTCCCTCGTTTCGAATGCTACGAGCATTCAGATAAAGTGCCCTTATGCTAGTTTTTGTACCTTCTTTTTGAATTCTAACACTTCCATTAATAACCTCTCGTGAGTTTTCCTTCCTTTTAACTTTTTTCCTGATTTATGATGTAGTTGGAACCTTCTCCCCACATTTTGTCCTTGCTCCCTCCTTCTGGGACTCCTTACATAGGTTCCCATCCTCTGGCATATCAGTTTAAACCCTCCCCAACCGCTCGAGCAAACACCCCACCTCGGACATCAGTCCCAGTCCTGCCCAGGTGTAACCCGTCCAATTTGTACAGGTCCCACCTCCCCCAGAACCAGTCCCAATGCCCCAGGAATCTGAAACCCTCCCCCTGACACCATCTCTTCAGCCACGTATTTATCTGATATATTCTCTCATTTCTACTCTGACCAGCACGTGGCACCGGTAATAATCCTGAGATCACTACCTTTGAGGTCCGATTTCTTAGCTTTCTTCCGAGCTCCCTGTATTCTGCTTTGAGGACCTCATCCCTTTTTTAACCTATGTTGTTTGTACCGATGTGTACCATGACCACTGGCTGTTCGCCCTTCCCCTTCAGAATGTCCTGCAGCTGCTACGAGACATCCTTGTCCCTCACACCAGGGAGGCAACATACCATCCTGGAGTCTCGTTTCCAGCCACAGAAACACCTGTCTATTCCCCTTATAATTGAATACCCTATAACTATTGCACTGACACAATTTTTACCCCTCCCCTCTGCAGCAGAAGCAACCGTGGTGCAACGAGTTTGGCTGCTGCTGCTTTCCCCAGAGAGGTCATTCCCCTCAACAGTATCCAAAGCAGTATATCTGTTTTGCAGGGGAATGGTCACAGGAGATTCCTGCACTACCTGCCTATCTCTCTTGCTCTGTCTGGTGGTCACCCATTCTCTTCCTGCCTGCGGAGTCTGAGCCTGCGGTGTGACCAACTCTCTATATGTACTATCGACAATACTCTCACTCGTAGATGCTCCATAGTGTCTCCAGCCACCGCTCCAGCTCTGAAACTCGAGCTTCCAGGAGCTGTAGCTGGAGATACTTCCTGCACACATGCTGACCCAGGGGACTGGAACTGTCCCCAGCCTCCCACATGGAGCAAGAGGAGCAAACCACGGCTTGGAGCTCTCCTGTCATGTCTTATTCCTTTAAATTAAACTTTTGAAAGATGTTTTGTCTCAGATATATACAATTCCCGAGGGCCCTTCTTTCCTGCTTCCTTGTTACTACCGAGTGTAACATTTTCAAACTATAAACCACAGAAATTACACAGAAACACTATAATCGTGTACAACAACTGCAATGCCAAGAGCAAAAAGAAAAAACACTTACCAACCAGCACTCTCACTTGGAGCCTCTGCTGCCTGTTTCACCGAACTCCCTGTGTTCATCCAACTCTAAAAGCACTCCTCTCAATCAGGCAGCACTCACCATGCAGGCAGAGCAGCACTCTGAGGCCTCTGTTTTTATAGGCACAACTTACAAGGCCCTGACACTGGTTTTAACTCGTTGTACAAACAACCAGCCAAGTTCAGTTGAGAGCTGACTCAGCTGATTCCTGTTGCAGGAATGCACTAAAGCGCAGCTTTTAACTTTCCAAATAAGAACTCGAGGGTCAGAGAGGGATGTAAAAGGGGTGGGGGAGTTGCACTACTGGTTAAGGAAAATATCACAGCTGTACTGCGGGAGGACACCTCGGAGGACTCATACAGCGAGGCAATATGGGTAGAGCTCAGGAATAGGAAAGGTGTAGTCACAATGTTGGGGGTTTATTATAGGCCACCCAACTGCCAACGAGAGATTGAGGAACAGAAATGTAGGCAGATTTTGGCAAGGTGTAAAAGTAACAGGGTTGTTGTAGAACATAGAACATAGAACATTACAGTGCAGTACAGGCCCTTCGGCCCTCGATGTTGCACCGACCAGTGGTACCAATCTAAAGCCCCTCTAATCTACACTATTCCAATATCATCCATATGTTTATCCAATAACCACTTGAACGCTCTCAACGTTGACGAGTCCACCACTGCTGCAGGCAGGGCATTCCACGCCCTTACTACTCTCTGAGTAAAGAACCTACCTCTAACATCTGTCCTATATCTCTCACCCCTCAATTTAAAGCTATGTCCCCTCGTGCTAGTCAACACCATCCGAGGAAAAAGGCTCTCACTATCCACCCTATCTAATCCTCTGATCATCTTGTATGCCTCTATTAAGTCACCTCTTAACCTTCTTCTCTCTAACGAAAACAACCTCAAGCCCCTCAACCTTTCCTCATACGATTTTCCCACCATACCAGGCAACATCCTGGTAAATCTCCTCTGCACCCTTTCCAAAACTTCCACATCTTTCCTATAATACGGCGACCAGAACTGTACGCAATACTCCAAATGCGGCCGCACCAGAGTTTTGTACAGTTGCAGCATGACCTCCTGGCTCCGAAACTCAATCCCTCTACCAATAAAAGCTAACACACCGTACGCCTTCTTAACAACCCTATCAACCTGGGTGCCAACTTTCAGGGATCTATGCACATGGACACCCAGATCCCTCTGTTCATCCACATGTTGTGGTGGGAGATTTTAACTTCCCCTATATTGACTGGGACTCACTTAGTGCTAGGGGCGTGGAGGGGGCAGAGTTTGTAAGGAGCATCCAGGAGAGCTTCCTGAAACAGTATATCGATAGTCCAACTAGGGAAGGGGCCATACTGGACCTGGTATTGGGGAATGAGCTCGGCCAGGTGGTCGATGTTTCAGCTGGGGAGCAGTTCGGGAACAGTGACCACAATTCAGTAAGCTTTAAGGTACTGATGGATAAAGATAAGTGTTGTCCTCAAGTTAAGGTGCTAAATTGGGGGAAGGCTAATTACAACAATATTAGGCAGGAACTGAAGAATGTAGATTGGGGGCAGATGTTTGAGGGCAAATCAACATCTGGCATGTGGGAGGCTTTCAAGTGTAAGTTGATAGGGATTCAGGACTGACACATTCCTGGAAGGATGAAGGATAAGTGTGGCAAGTTTTGGGAACCTTGGATAACAAGAGATATTGTGAGCCTAGTCAAAGAGAAAAAGGAAGCATTTGTCAAAGCTAGGAGGCTGGGAACACACGAAGCAAGTGTGGAATACAAGGAAAGTAGAAAGAAACTTAAGCAAGGAGTAAGAAGGACTAAAACGGGTCATGAAAAAGCCTTGGCCAGCAGGATTAAGGAAAATCCCAAGGCTTTTTATACATATATAAGGAACAAGAGGGTAGCCAGGGAGAAGGTTGGCCCACTCAAGGACAAGGGAGGGAATCTATGCGTGGAGCCAGAGGAAATGGGCGAGGTATTAAATGAGTACTTTGCGTCAGTATTCACCAAAAAGGGCTTGGTGGATGATGAGTCCGGGAAAGGATGTGTAGATAGTTTGAGTCATGTTGAGATCAAAAAGGAGGTGGTTTTGGGGTTCTTGAGAAATATTAAGGTAGACAAATCCCCAGGGCCTGATGGGATATACCCCAGAATACTGAGAGAGGCAAGGGAGGAAATTGCTGGAGCCGTGAGAGAAATCTTTGTATCCTCACTGGCTACAGGGGAGGTCCCAGAGGATTGGAGAATAGCCAATGTTGTTCCTTTGTTTAAGAAGGGTAGCAACAATAATCCAGGTAATTACAGGCCGATGAGCCTTACATCAGTGGTAGGGAAATTATTGGAGAGGATTCTTTGAGACAGGATTTATTCCCACTTGGAAATAAGTGGACATATTAGTGAGAGGTAACATGGTTTTCTGAAGGGGAGGTCATGTCTCATGAACTTGATCTTGTTTTTCGAGGAAGTGACGAAGATGATTGATGAGGGTAGGGCAGTGGATGTTGTCTACATGGACTTCAGTAAGGCCTTTGACAAAGTTCCTCATGGCAGACTGGTGCAGAAGGTGAAGTCGCGTGGGATCAGAGGTGAGCTGGCAAAGTGGATACAAAACTGGCTTCGTCATCCAGTACTTCCCCGGAGCGGAGAAGCTACGGCATCTCCTCCGGAGCCTTCAACATGTCATTGATGAAGACGAACATCTCGCTAAGGCCATCCCCACACCCCCACTTCTTGCCTTCAAACAACCGCACAACCTCAAACAGACCATTGTCCGCAGCAAACTACCCAGCCTTCAGGAGAACAGTGACCACGACCTGCCACAGCAACCTCTGCAAGACGTGCCGGATCATCGACACAGATGCCATAATCTCACGTGAGAACGCCATCTACCAGGTACACGGTACCTACTCTTGCACCTCGGCCAACGTTGTCTACCTGATACGCTGCAGGAAAGGATGTCTCGAGGCATGGTACATTGGGGAAACCATGCAGATGCTATGACAATGGATGAATGAACACCGCTCGACAATCACCAGGCAAGACTGTTCTCTTCCTGTGGGGGAGCACTTCAGCGGTCTAAACCAGGATCTTGGATTTATGTCACACTATCAGTAACCCTCACAGCTTGCCTCCTGGACTTGCAGAATCTCACTGGCTGTCCTGTCTGGAGACAATACACATCTCTTTAACCTGTGCTTAATGCTCCCTCCACTCACATTGTCTGTATCTTTAAGACCTGGTTGGCTGTAGAGATTCGCATTCTAATCAGTATTCTGTGACTTGATTTTGTGTCTCTGTATGCCCTGTTTGAGAGCAGATATCCACTCCATCTGATGAAGGAGCAGCGCTCCGAAAGCTAGTGGCATTTGCTCCCAAATAAACCTGTTGGACTTTAACCTGGTGTTGTTAAAACTCTTACTCGGTCAAAGAAGACAGAGGGTAGCAGTGGAAGGGTGCGTTTCTGAATGGAGGGCTGTGACAAGTGATGTTCCTCAGGGATCAGTGCTGGGGCCTTTGCTGTTTGTAATATTTATAAATGATTTGGAGGAAAATGTAACTGGATTGATTAGTAAGTTTGCGGGCGACACAAAGATTGGTGGATTTGCGGATAGCGATGAGGACCATCAGAGGATACAGCAGGATATAGATCAGTGAGTCTCGGGGGAGACTTGGGCGGAGAGATTGCAGATGGAGTTTAATCCGGACAAATGTGAGGTAATGCATTTTGGAAGGTCTAATACAGATAGGAAATATACAGTAAATGGGAGAGCCCTCAAGAATATTGATAGGCAAAGGGATCTTGGTGTAGAGGTACACAGGTCACCGAAAGTGGCAATGCAGGTGGACAAGGTAGTCAAGAAGGCATACGGCATGCTTGCCTTCATCGGCCGGTGTATTGAGTTTAAAAATTGGCAAGTCGTGTTGCAGCTTCATAGAACCTTAGTTAGGCTGCACTTGGAATATAGTGTTCAATTCTGGTCACAACACTACCAGAAGGATGTGGAGGCTTTGGAGAGGGTACAGAAAAGATTTACCAGGATGTTGCCTGGTAGGGAGGGCATTAGCTATGAGGAGAGGTTGGAGAAACTTGGTTTGTTCTCACTGGAGTGATGGAGTTGAGGGGAGGCCTGATAGAAGTCTACAAGATTATGAGAGGCATGGACAGAGTGGATAGTCAGAAGCTTTTTCCCAGGGTGGAAGAGTCAATTACTAGGGGGCATAGGTTTAAGGTGCGAGGTGCAAGGTTTAAAGGAGATGTACGAGGCAAGTTTTTTATAGAGAGTAGTGGGTGCCTGGAACTTGTTGCCGCGGGAGGTAGTGGAAGCGGATACAGTAGTGACTTTTAAGGGGTGTCTTGACAAGTACATGAATAGGATGGGAATAGAGGGATATGGTCCCCAGAAGGATAGGGGGTTTTGGTTAAGTCGGGCAGCATGGTTGGTGCAGGAGGGCCGAAGGGCCTGTTCCTGTGCTGTAATTTTCTTTGTTCTTTGACTGAGCCTCCACAGGCCCCTGGAGTTCTGAACTCCACAGATTCACTCTTCATTCAGTGAAAAGATTCCTACTTACTTCAGTCCTAAATGGCCAGCTCCTTATCCTCAGAATTGCGCCCCCTGGATCTGGACCCCGCCAGGAGAAACATCCTTCTTGCATGGACCCTATGATGCCCCATAAGAATAATGCAAGCTTCAATGCAATCATCTCTCATTTTTCTAAACTCTAGAGAATACAGGCTCAGTTTTGGCAATCTCTCCTCATAGAACAATCCCACATTCACAGCCACCAGTCTGGTGAATCTTCACTGCACTCCCTCTACGTCAAGAATGTACTTCCTTAGGTGGCCATGTGGAGATACTGGCATTGACTGGGGTGGGCACAGTAAAAAGTCTCACAACACCAGGCTAAAGTCTAACAGGTTTATTTGGAATCACGAGCTTTCGGAGCACTGCTCCTTCATTGACTCATCTGATGCAGGAGCAGCGCTCCAAAAGCTCGTGATTCCAAATAAACCTGTTGGACTTTAACCCTGGTGTTGTGAGACTTCTTACTGTGCCCTTCCTTAGGTAAGGAGATTAAAAATGTACACAATACTCCGGGTGAAATCTCACTCAGTGCATCTCACTGGAGATGGTCATCGACTTCAGGAAGCGTAAAGGAGAACATGCCCCTGTCTACATCAATAGGGATGAAGTAGAAAGGGTCGGGAGCTTCAAGTTTTTAGGTGTCCAGATCACCAACAACCTGTCCTGGTCCCCCCATGCCGACACTATAGTTAAGAAAGCCCACCAACGCCTCTTCTATCTCAGAAGACTAAGAAAATTTGGCATGTCAGCTACGACTCTCACCAACTTTTACAGATCACCATAGAAAGCATTCTTTCTGGTTGTATCACAGCTTGGTATGGCTCCTGCTCTGCCCAAGACCGCGAGAAACAACAAAAGGTCGTGAATGAAGCCCAGTCTACCACTCAAACCAGCCTCCCATCCATTGACTCTGTCTACACTTCCCACTGCCTCTCTATGAACGGTATGCTTTGTCTGTACAGCGCACAAGAAACAATACTTTTCACTGTATCCCAATACATGTGACAATAATAAATCAAATCAAATCAAAAACCTGACCTCTATCTAATTGCAGCAAGACATCATTACTCCTGAGGTCAAATCCTTTGCAATAGTGACCAAGATAGCATTTGCCTTCCTAATTGCTTGCTTTAAGTGAGTGATGAACAAGGACACATAGCTTTGGACATCAACACTTCCCAACTTTTCTGTATTTCTGATTTTTCTACCAGCTAACTTCATATTAGATTCATAGCCATAGAGTCATAGAGCCCGAGTCATACTGTTCCACATTATATTCCATCTTGCATGTTCTTGCCCAATCGCAAGACTGTCTAAATCCCCTGGAAGCCCCTTTGCATTGTCCCCACAACTCAGGTTCCATTCTAGTTTTGTGTCGTCAGCAAATTGGAAATGTGACATTTGGTTCCCATATCTGAATCATTGATATAGATTGTGAGCAGCTGGGACCCAAGGACTGACCCTTGCAGTATCCCACTGGGCAGAGCCTGCCAACCTGAGATTTTGTGTCTTTATCCTTTCATGGGATTTGGGTTGTGAGCATTGCTGGCTATGTCAGCATATAATTCCCATCGCTAATTGCCCTTCAACGCTATTAGGGAGGAAGGTCCAGGGTTTTAATCCAATGACAGTGAAGGAATTATGATATAGTTCCAGATCAGGTTGGTGAGTGACTTAAACCGTAGACCATAAGATAGAGGAGCAGAGTTCAGCTATTCGGCCCATTGAGTCTGCTTCCCCAATCGATCATGGCTGATATTCTCTCCCCATTTAGAGGGAAACTTGCAGATGTTGGTCCTGCTCTTGTCCTTCTAGATGATAGAAGTCATGGTTTGGAAGGTATTGCCAAAGAGCCTTGCTGAGTTCCTGCAGTGCATCTTGTAGATGGTAAACACGGCTGCCACTGTGCATTGGTGGTGGCCCTATCAAGTGCGCTGCTTTGCCCTGGATGGTGCACAGCTTCTTCAGTGAATACATGAATGAAGAGTATTACATCACGCTCCTGACTTGTGCCTTGTAAGTGAGAGAGATGGTGGCACGATGACACAATGGTTAGCACAGCTGCCTCACAGCACCAGGGACCCGGGTTTGATTCCCGGCTTGGGTCTCTGTCTGTGTGAAGTTTGCACATTCTCCCCATGTCTGCGTGGGTTTCCTCCGGGTGCTCCAGTTTCCTCCCACCATCTGAAAGATGTGCTGATCGAGTGCATTGACCCGAACAGGCGCCGGAGTGTGGCGACTGGGGGAATTTCACAGTAACTTCATTGCAGTGTTAATGTAAGCCTTCCTTGTAACTAATAAATAAACTTTACTTTAGATTGTAACAAGCTTTGGGGAGTCAGGAGATGAGTTACTCACTGCAGAATTCCCAGCCTCTGATCTGCTTGCCGGTCACAATCCGAGCAGTACAGGAAAACAGAAACCTTGCTTACCTTCACTTTCACTAGCTGAAGAGTTGCTGCTTTCTTCCTCGCTCGTTGATCCCTCATCCAGAAAATCCAATTTCTCGCTCTGCTTTTCATCGTCCGAGCTCCATCTCTTTTCCGCTGTCGCAGGTGGCTTTATCCCATGCTGGAACCTTCCCTCACTCTGTTTTTCTGCCTTCTCACTCATCTTCTCTTCCTCCTCTTCAAAATCATCATCATACTCTGATAAACGGATTGAGATTTACAATTGTGAGTTTGCAGTGGAAATTTGACAAGAAAATCTTTCAAAGTTCACTCTGTAAAACACAGGGTCTATTGAAATCTCAGGAGTGGGTGATATTAGTCTGGGATTCCAGAATTGTGTTGGTAATATTGAAAAGAGAGATGTGTTGCTGAAGTTTTCCATCTTGCACTCATTAGGACAAACACAAGAATTCCAAATTTCAAACAATTGTTTCAGTTTATACAATTTATGCAGGAGAAAAAGATGCTATTAATTGACAAGTTGATTTTGATTGGCCAAGGTATTACCTTGGAGACAGCAATGGGGAATTACAGGCTCCGACAGCTCCCAGATAATTCAAAAATGGTGCAAGGCTTGAACATATTCCTCTTGTTTGCAGAGAGTGGGTCTCTGTGTATGAATGTGTGTTGCTTCCAGCAAGAGTATACGAGCCATGTTACAAGCTGGACTGATAATTTCAAATTGGTTGTTAGTGTAGTTATTAGCATACTCAGGATTGTTTAGCAAGTGCTGCCCAATCACAGAATTACATCCAACAGTAGACATGTGGGTTGGTTGAATATGGTCCATGCTGGGCCTATTGCAAACAACCAAAGAAACGTGTTTGGTTTGGTCAGCCAATCGCTGGGACATGTGGCCAAATTAAGATTATCACTTGCAGGTGATGTTGTAGCTGTACAGGACCTTAGTTAGGCCTCATTGAGAATATTGTGTACAATTCTGGTCCCCATACTACCAGAAGGATGTGGATGCTTTGGAGAGGGTACAGAAGATGTTTACCAGGATGACGCCTGGTCTGGAGGGTATTAGCTATGAGGAGAGGTTAGATAAACGAGGTTTGTTCTCACTGGAACGACGGAGGTTGAGGGGTGACCTGATAGAGGTTTACAAGATTATGAGTGGCATGGTCAGAGTGGATAGTCAGAAGCTTTTTCCTCGGGTAGAAAAGTCAAGTACAAGAGGACATGGGTTTAAGATGTGTGGGGAAAAGTTTAGAGGAGATGTGCAAGACAAATCTTTTTACACAGAGGGTGGTGAATGTCTGGAAGGAGGAGGTGGTGGGAGCAGGTACGATAGCGGCATTTAAGGGGCAACTAGATGAACACATGAATAGGATGGGAATGGAAGAATACAGATTCTGTAAGTGCAGACGGTTTTAGTTTAGGCATCATGATCGGCGCAGGCTTGGAGGGCCGAAGGGCCTGTTCCTGTGCTGTACTGTTCTTTGTTCTTTGCCTCAGTCCTTCAGTGTATCTTTACATTCTCTTCCCTCTCATGCGACTAGTTCCCTTTTCAAAGTATCCAAGCTATTTAACTCAATCATTTCCTGCAATAGCATGCTCCATATTCCAACCACTCTCTGATTAAAGAAATGTCTTCTTATTTCGCTATTGGATTTATTATATTTATGTCGCCTTGTTTTGAATTCTCTGATAAGTGGAAACATTTCCTCCACATCTACCCTGTCAAACCCATTCATAATTTTAATGAACTTTATCAGGTCTCCGTTACTTCTCTTCTTTTCAACTGAATAAATCTAACCTGTTTAATTTTTCTTGATGCCTTCATTCAAAATGAAGTACAGGACACTGTACAAAAAGAGGCACAGACCACAAAAGCAAGGAAGTTATGTTAAACTCATTCTAATTTACTGCTGTGGCCCTCAGTTATGTGGAGAGAGTGAAGAAGTCGGGATTGTTCTCCTTATTCCAGTGAAAGTTAAGAGAGATTTAATTGAAGTGTTAAAAATTATGTGGGGTTTTGCAGGAGTAATTAGGGAGCAACAGTTCCTGCTGTTGGCATAGTCAGAAAGCAGAGGATATAGATCATAGTAGATGATGTTCGTTTGAAGAGCTGGTGCAGACACGATGGGCCAAATGGCCTCCTTCCGCATTGTAACAATTCTCTGATAATTAGGAAAGAAGCAGAGAGGGAGATGAAGGGAATTTTTCTTAGAGTGAGTTGTTATGAGTAAAAGAGTTAAGAGGCGACTGGATTGTAACTGCATGGATGTGGAGCGGATGTTTCCTCTTGTCAGAGGATCTAAAACTAGGGGTCACTGTTTAAAAATAAGTCTTCATTCATTTTAGAATTTCTTTCTCTCAGAGGGTCGAGAGCCTTTGGAACTTACCTCCTCAAAGGACAGTGGAAGCAGAGTTTTTCAATCATAGAATAGAAACCCTACAGTGCAGAAGGAGGCCATTCGGCCCATCGAGTCTGCACC
The DNA here is from genome assembly GCF_964213995.1 of Mustelus asterias. Taxonomy (NCBI): domain Eukaryota; kingdom Metazoa; phylum Chordata; class Chondrichthyes; order Carcharhiniformes; family Triakidae; genus Mustelus; species Mustelus asterias. Next base: position 136,977,954 of record NC_135808.1, read on the forward strand.
GACCACAATCCCACCCAGGCCCTACCCCCACATATTTTACCCGCTAATCCCTCTAACCTACACATCCCAGGACTCTAAGGGGCAATTTTTAACCTGGCCAATCAACCTAACCCGCACATCTTTGGACTGTGGGAGGAAACCGGAGCACCCGGAGGAAACCCACGCAGACACGAGGAGAATGTGCAAACTCCACACAGACAGTGACCCGAGCCGGGAATCGAACCCAGGACCCTGGAGCTGTGAAGCAGCAGTGCTAACCACTGTGCTACCGTGCCGCCCAAAAAAGAAAATTTTAAGCAGAGATTAAGGCAAAATTTAAGCAGAGATTAAGCAATATTATTAAGGCAGAGCTAGATAGATTCTTGATCAGTAAGGGAGTGAAAGGTTATCTGGGTAGGTGAGAATGTGGGCTTGAGATTACAATCAAATCTTATTGAATGGCAAAGCAGATTCGAGGGGCCAAATGGCCTACTCCTGTCCTAATTCGTATGATCTGAAATGCACTGCCTGAACTTCAAAAGGGAATTGGAGAAATACTGGAAAGGGTTAGGGCTGTGGGAAAAGAGTATTGAAGTGGAATTAATTGGATAGCTCTTTCAAAGAGCCAGTACAGACACGATGGATAGAATGGTCTCCTTCTATGCTAATATAATCCTGTCATTTGATAAAATCGATGAGAGTTCTGTGCATGGATTCCTGCAACCAGAATTGCAAGATGCAACTCACAGTGTAACTAAGGATTAGGTGGGGTGGAGCCTGGTACCCAGCAGTCTCAGACCAGGAGGTTGAATGCAGTTGTGGTGAGATTGAAACACAAGCCTGAAGTTCCAGCCTGTGCTTTGACACTGAGAAAGCTCTTGGGCTTTGACAGCTCAGATGCTATGAGTGGTTTTGAATGGCCCACAGCCCCAGAAATCTGCAGATCAGTTTGGGATTAGTTATTAACCCGACAATAATGGGATCAAACCTTTGCTTCAATGGTGGCCATTTCCACCTCAGAGTCAGAAGGTACAGAATTCTGTTCCCACCTCGACAATTCCAGCGAATGCAGACCGGATGCTCCGGCTCGGAATTCTGGAACGTCCTGTGTGGAAGTGAGAGTAAGAAGTTTAACAACACCAGGTTAAAGTCCAACAGGTTTATTTGGTAGCAAAAGCCACACAAGCTTTCGGAGCTCTTAGCCCCTTCTTCAGGTGAGTGGGAATTCTGTTCACAAACAGAGCTTATAAAGACACAGACTCAATTTACATGAATAATTTTGTAAGTATTCGCATTCCAACCATTATTCATGTAAATTGAGTCTGTGTCTTTATATGCTCTGTTTGTGAACAGAATTCCCACTCACCTGAAGAAGGGGCTAAGAGCTCCGAAAGCTTGTGTGGCTTTTGCTACCAAATAAACCTGTTGGACTTTAACCTGGTGTTGTTAAACTTCTTACTGTGTTTACCCCAGTCCAACGCCGGCATCTCCACATCATGACTACCATGGAAGTGAGAGTCCAGACTATGTGAGAATCTAGGCTGTCTGTGGTCCCATTACATTGTTAGTTACAAAAGCTTTGCACTGAGCATAGGCTGTGTTATGTAACTGGGTCAAATGCAAGAATGCCTTCCCAGGTAAGAGACAGATGGAATGTGTAAAATTCACTCCTCCTTGTCTCTGATGTTCTGGAAGAAATTTACCTGATTGCATGTGTTTACAGTAATAAAATCTAACCATAGAGTTTAGGAGACAAAGGAACCAAAGCAACAGAAGAGTTAGAAGAAATTGGGAAGAGTTTACTGTCTTCAAGTTGTTATTCTGATGTTATTTGCATGAGTTGCTAATGGCCAGTGATTCAGCAGTTGTATACATTGTGTGCAGTGGTTAAGCAGAGAATCAGTGCATGAGTTGTGAGTGAAGTACTGTCCGTTCTCATGGTAGAATTGTAATTTGAGCTCACATACTCGATTTTGAATTGTAGTTTCTTAATAAAGACTTGAGCATGCATTGTTATAACTGAAACCAAAAGAGAAAACGCTGGAAAATCTCAGCAGGTCTGGCAGCATCTGTAAGAAGAAAAGGTGTTCTAACTGAATCTGTGTAAACTCTGGTGTTTGAAGTAACAAGATAAAGAAGAACAAGAGAACTGCCCAACACCTGGGATCAGGTCCGATGGGTGGTGGGTGACCCTTCCCTCATCATTTGGAGTTTGTAAAACCCTCCCACCGTCTTGGGCTAATGTAAAAACGGTCCTGACTATAGAAAGAGAATTTACACCACAGGATGTCAGTGTTAATCAGTTTGATCATCTTTCCACTAACTCACTATTCATCGCTGTGCAAAAACACAAAAAGAACCAACCCTCCTTGGAACCTCCGCCTTGAGTCTCAGTTGCTGGTGAACTTTCCCCCTCATCTTCATGCATTTTCTCTGCTACGTTGACTTTCTCCTCCTCAGCTGAAGAATCTGCTGACATTGCTTCTTCCAGACTGGTAACCTTTCTCCCGTTCATAACTGCTAATTTTTCCTTGACTTTCGTCAACTCCAGCTTATCTTTCTCTACTTCCTTCACCACTTCTTCCTTCATCCTTTTGGGAGGTGGCGTGGGTTTCTTATCCAAACCCATGGCGATAATACATCTGGAAAGGAGAGATTGGACAGAACAGATTGAGGTCGTTATCTGGTAATCAAAAATACTTTTTTTGGGATGGGGCATGTGGGTGAGAAGCTCTGGATATCCACTCTCCTGTTTGTGAAAAGTGCTTCATGAGGTCACCCCTGAACTGGTCTGGCTCTGATTTTAAGATTATGTCTTCTTGTTCTGGGCTCCCCCAACCAGAGAATAGTGTCTAATAATGGTGGAACAGTCTGGAGGGGCTGAATGTCACCCTCCTGATCATAATGTTGTACATTCTCTCTAATTGGGGGGGTCTATGTCATAGCTCACAAAATGGCTGCTGCTGCCACATACAAAATGGCTGCCATGTGCACTTGCTGCATAACAGTGACTATATTTCTAATTGATCCATTGCACAGAAAGCATTTTTGATTCCATTTCTGAAAGACTTAATACAACACAAGATATATCCCATGGCCTTCCCCTCCTATCAGTGCACAAGGGCTGGAGAAAATGATGTTATCAAATCATTAACCCAATGGGATCTCCCGTACCTGTAGCAAGGAGATGCCCCATCCACATCCAGGAAAGCAAAGTAAGCTTGTTTGCCGCCAAGCCGGGACCCCCTGCGGTGTTTATACTCGCAGCAGGAACTCAGTCGATTGACCTGAATGCCGTTGAGGAAGAAGGTGAGGCTGAAGGGAAAACCCGAGTGTCGCCGAGACACAAACTGGAATTTCTCTGGAAAACCAGTGGAGAGAAGGACCAAGAGGAAAAATGGAAACAGTTTTTAAAACATTTACACAGCAGTCATCTAACAGAACATCTAACAGAGCTAACAAGTGAATCAGAGGAACAGGAAGGAGAAGGCCATTCAGCCCCTCAGGTCTGCTCCAGAAGACTGGTATTGGGCTTGAATTGTTAACTCTGTTTCTCTCTCCACAGACGCTGCCAGACCTTTGCCTTGGGTTTGTCCAGCATCTTCTGATCTTTTTTCAGATCTCCAGCATCCACAGTATTTTTGTTTTGACCAATAGGAAACCAATCCTGCTGATGTGAGAGTCAAGGACAAGAAGGCACCATGTTAAATTCGAGCCAGGCTGTTCAGCGATGATGATGCTGTCAGGAACAACTCCTCCACTCAAATGATAGTGGAATCTGGAACTCTCTCCCCAGAAAGTTGCTGATGCTGGGAATCTACTCGAGCTTTGAGGACAGAGGTGGATTTGTTGGGTAAGGAATACGGAGCTCAAATGGGTAAATGGCAATGAGGTACAGATTAACCATAATCTGATTGAATTGTGGAACAGACTCGAGGGGCTGAATGGCTGCCTCCTGTTCCTCATTAACTCAGCCTCGTGAGTAGCAAGGAGAATGGTGCTCTGTCATCGAACCCGAAGTGGCCGTTCTATTGCAAATCAACACAAGGCTCAGAAACAGAATTGTAAAAATAGACCCAAGTAGTTGTCTAACTGGATTCTTAGAATCAGAGAATCTGACAGCACAGAGGAGGCCATTCAGCCTGTCGTGTTATGTCAGTTCATTGGAAGAGCTATCCAATTAGTTCCACTTCCTTGTTCTTTCCCTATGGTTCAGAATATTATTCTATGTGTTTACCCAATTGCCTTTTGAAAGTTATTATTGAATCTGCTTCCACCGCCCTTTCAGGCAGCACATTCCAGATCACAACAACTCACTGTGAGAAATAAATTCCCCTCATCTCCCCCTCTGGTTCTTTTCCTGATTCTCTTCAATCTGTGTCCCTCTGGTTACCCACCCTCCCGTCACTGCAAACACTTTCTCCTGATTTACTCCATCAAAACTCTTCCTGATTTTGAACACCCCTATTAAATCTCCCTGTGTCCTTATCCCTATAAGTAAGAAAGTACTTATCCCTTAATCACTAAAGCAGATTATCTGGTCCTTTATCATCTTTGTGCGTGTGGGAGCTTGCCTGTTGCAATTTCTATATTACAGAAATGGCTACATTTCCAAAGTACTTCATTGGCTGTGCAGCGATTTCAGACATCCTGAGATGTGACAGGTGCTATGGAAATGCAAATCTTTCTTTCTCCCCCTTCTCTGCTCTAAGGAGAACAATCCCAGCGTCTCCAGTCTCTCTTGCAACTGATATCCCTCATTCCTGGTAGCACTCTGGTAAATCTCCTCTGCTCCCTCTCCAAGGATGTGACATCCTAATCTCTGATTTTGCTCTTTTTCAACGGTGAGAAGAAGGAACTCAAACGGATGTGATGTAAGAATGTTTTTTCTAATTTCCTGTTGGTGCCCACCTGCTTCCAGAAGATTCCCTTTGTACACGCAGAGGTTCTCTCCACCACAGTGTTGCTGGTGAACTTTGACCTCGTCTCTGACCTCTGCCTGGTCATATGAGAGATGCAGGCGTTTTCCACGGTAGACCATCGTGACCAGAACATTACTGTGCGTGACGGATCGATGTGACTTCGGAGTTTCCTACAACAACAACTTGCATTTATATAGCCGAATGAAGATGAGTTAGAGATGGGAAATGACTCATGGTTTTAATTTAATCATCAACCACAGCAAACAGACTCTCCTGACTACAGCTAGATCAGAGAAAGTGCCCATGAAGCTGCCCAATTGTCATAAAACTCAACTGGTTCAGTAATGTCCTTTAGGACATTAAAACACTGCGCAACAGCCTGAGGGTGTGAAAGAAGCAATATAGTTTCAAATCTTCCTTTTACTTTTCTTCCACATAACCAACTTCACAAAGTCCATTTGGCCCATCTGAAGACAAGTATTTTTCAGTGGGGGAGGAGGACGTCTTGATAATAATGAACCTGACCGTGTCTTTAAGATTATGAAGAGTTTGTTCTTTACATCAGTTAAATGTAGGGAAAATTTCCACTTGCAGTTGGGACTAGAATTGGGGGCCATAACAACAAAATAGTCACTAATAACCCAATCAGAAGTTCATGAGAAACTTCTTTACCCAGAGAGTGGGGACAGTGTGAGACTCGCTCCCACAGGCAGTGGGAGGAATGTGGGGCTCGCTCCCACAAGGAGTGGGAAGAATGTGGGGCTCGCTCCCACAGGGAGTGGGGAGAATATGGGACTCGCTCCCACAGGGAGTGGGGAGAATATGGGACTCGCTCTCACAGGGAGTGGGGTGAATGTGGGACTCGTTCCCACAGGGAGTGGGGAGGATGTGAGACTCTCTCCCACAGGCAGTGGGAGGAATGTGGGGCTCGCTCCCACAAGGAGTGGGAAGAATGTGGGCCTCGCTCCCACAGGGAGTGGGGAGAATATGGGACTCGCTCCCGCAGGGAGTGGGGAGAATATGGGACTCGCTCTCACAGGGAGTGGGGTGAATGTGGGACTCGTTCCCACAGGGAGTGGGGAGGATGTGGGACTCACTCCCACAGGGAGTGGGGAGGATGTGGGACTCGCTCCCACAGGGAGTGGGGAGGATGTGGGACTCGCTCCCACAGGGAGTGGGGAGGATGTGGGACTCGCTCCCACAGGGAGTGGGGAGGATGTGGGACTCGCTCCCACAGGGAGTGGGATGTGGGACTCGCTCCCACAGGGAGTGGGAAGAATGCGGGACTCACACCCACAGGGAGCAGGGAGAATATGGGACTCGCTCCCACAGGGAGTGGGGAGAATGTGGGACTCGCACCCACTGGGTGTGGTTGAGGCGAATAGTATCGATACATTTAAGGGGGAAGCTGGATAAACACATGAAGGAGAGCGGGATAAAAGGAGATGTTTATATGTGAAAGGAAGCGCTAGGGCTTGGAGGAGGTTTATGTGGAGCAGCACGGAGCAGTTGGGCCGAATGGCTTGTTTCTATGCTCGGTATTCTGATTCGCTCCTTACCTTTGGCAGCAGCATGGCAGGGCCATTGGGGGCTGTGGTTGGTCGCAGTCTCCTGCCCCTCATGGATCCGTTCTTCTCTCGTTTTCGTGGTGGTGGTGGGACTGGAGTCACGTAGTTATTGATCACTGGCAGACGGTAGGGAGACATTCCAGTGGGAAAATCCAACGTGTGCCAGTTCCTGATGGAATCTCGGTCCAGCTACCAGAAGAAGAAACTCATTCAGCAAGGAAGCATTCTTCATTCAAACCAGTTGATCATTCCATGATTTTATTTCTCAGCACTGAATCCACTAAACCCGGAAATGGAGTAACCGGGATGAAGAAGCTAGTTACAGAACATAGGAGGCCATCAACAGACTAGTGAAAATGTGCAGGCACAAGGCAGATACAGATTAACACAGAGAACTGTGAATTGACAGGTCACAGAGTCTCTTGTTGCCAAAGGAAGCCTCTGGCCCACGGTGCCTGCACTGGCTCTCTGAATGAGCAATTCACCCCAGTGCCATTCTTCTGCCTTCCCTGCACACTCCTGCACATTCTTTCTCTTCAGATAGAAAAAGAGATAATCAGCCATGGATATCTAAGGAAATAAAGGAGGGATCAAGTTGAAAGAAAACATATACAAAGTGGCAAAGATTAGTGGGAACTTAGAGGATTGGGAAATCTTTAAAGGTCAGCAAAAAGCCACGAAAAAAGCTATAAAGATGGATTGTGAGAATAAACTAGCTCAGAATATAAAAACAGAGAGCAAAAGTTTCCACAAATATATAAAATGAAAATGAGTGGCTAAAGTAAACATTGGTTCTTTAGAGGATGAGAAAGGGGGATGTAATAACTGGAAATGAGAAAATGGCTGAGGCACAAATAACATGCCAAAAATTGATGACAGGAAGGTTATGGTAGGTGAGAACCTAGAAACTATCATTATCACGAAAGAGGTAGTGTTGGGCAAGTTAATGGGGCTAAAGGTAGCCAAGTCTCCTGGTCCCGATGGAATGCATCCCAGGGGACTAAAAGAGATGGCGAGAGAAATAGCAAATGCACTAGTGGTAGTTTACCAAAATTCGCTGGACTCTGGGGTGGTTCCCGCAGATTGTGAAACAGCAAATGTGACGCCACTGTTTAAAAAAGGAGGTAGACAAAAGGCAGGTTATGTTGCAGCTGTATAAGGTGCTGGTGAGGCCACACCTGGAGTACTGTGTACAGTTTTTGTCTCCTTACTTGAGAAAGGATATACTGGCACTGGAGGAGGTGCAGAGGAGATTCACTAGGTTGATTCCAGAGTTGAGAGGGTTGGCTTATGAGGAGAGACTAAGTAGACTGGGGCTATATTCATTGGAATTTAGAAGAATGAGGGGAGATCTTATAGAAACATCTAAGATTATGAAGGGAATAGATAAGATAGAAGCAGGGAAGTTGTTTCCACTGGCGGGTGAAACTAGAACTAGGGGGCATAGCCTCAAAATAAGGGGAAGCAGATTTAGGACTGAGTTGAGGAGGAACTTCTTCACACAAAGGGTTGTGAATCTATGGAATTCCCTGCCCAGTGAAGCAGTTGAGGCTACCTCATTGAATGTTTTTAAGGCAAGGATAGATAAATTTTTGAACAATAAAGGAATTAAGGGTTATGGTGAGCGGGCGGGTAAGTGGAGCTGAGTCCACAAAAAGATCAGCCATGATCTTATTGAATGGCGGAGCAGGCTCAAGGGGCCAGACGGCCTACTCCTGCTCCTAGTTCTTATGTTCTTATAACAGTATACCTTTTGAATGTTTTGATTGAACCTGTCTCCACCACACTCTCAGACAGTACATTCCAGATCCTAACCACTCGCTGTGTGAATCTGTCTCCACCACACTCTCAGACAGTACATTCCAGATCTTAACTCACAGGGTGGTTGTAGAGGATTGTTTTTCAGACTGGAGGCCTGCTATCAGCGGTGTGCCTCAGGGATCAGTGCCGGATCCACTGTTATTTGTCATTTATGTTAATGATTTGGATGAGAGTTTAGTAGGCATGGTTAGTAAGTTTGCAGATGACACCAAGATTGGTGGCATAGTGGACGGTGAAGAAAGTTATCTCGGATTGCAACGGGATATAGACCAATTAGGCCAGTGGGCTGACGAATGGCAAATGGAGTTTAATTTAGATAAATGCGAGGTGATGCATTTTGGTAGATTGAACCAGGGCAGGACTTACTCAGTTAATGGTAGGGTGTTGGGGAGAGTTATAGAACAAAGAGAACTAGAGCTACAGGTTCCATAGCTCCTTGAAAGTGGAGTCACAGATGGTGAAGAAGACATTTGGCATACTTGGTTGGTCAGAATATTGAATACAGGATTTGGGACGTTTTGTTGAAGTTGTACAAGACATTGGTAAGGCCACACTTGGAATACTGTGTACAGTTCTCGTCACCCTATTATAGAAAGGATATTATTAAACTAGAAAGAGCGCTGAACAGATTTACTAGGATGCTACCGGGACTTGATGGTTTGCGTGAAAAGGAGAGGCTGGATAGATTGGGACTTTTTTCTCTGGAGCGTAGGAGGCTTCGGGTTAACCTTCTAGAGGTTTATAAAATAATGAGGAGCACAGATCAGCTAGTCAATATCTTTTCCCAAAGGTAGGGGAGTCTAAAACTAGAGGGCATAGGTTTAAGATGAGAGATACAAAAGTGTCCAGAGGGGCAATTTATTCACACAGAGTGTGGTGAGTGTCTGGAACAAGCTGCCAGAGGTAGTAGTAGAAGCGGATAGAATTTTGCCTTTTAAAAAGCATTTAGACAGCTTATTGGGTAAGGTGGGTATAGAGGGATATGGACCAAATGTGGGCAATTGGGACTAGCTTAATGGTTAAAAACTGGGCGGCATGGGCAAGTTGGGCCGAAGGGCCTGTTTCCATGCTGTAAACCTCTATGACTCTATGACTCCTCATGTTGCCTTTGCTACTTTTGCCAATTATTTTAAATCTGTGTCCTCTTGTTTTCGATCCATTGGCTTGGGTCAATGTCTGTGTGGAGTTTGCACATTCTCCCCGTGTCTGCGTGGGTTTCCTTTGGGTGCATCGGTTCCCTTCCACAGTTCGAAGGACGTGCTGGTTTGGTGCATTGGCCGTGTTGAATTCTCCCTCAGTGAACCTGAACAGGTGCCGGCGTGTGGCAACTCGAGGATTTTCACAGTAACTTCATTGCAGTGTTAATGTATGCCTAGTTGTGACGAATAAATAGACTTAACTTAAAACTTTAAAAGTGCGTTGCCTCCCTGCTACCAGGATCGAGGATCTTGCGGAGCAGTTGCAGCGCACCCTGAGGTGGGAGGGTGAACAGCCAGCAGTTCTGGTTCACATTGTTACAAATGGAACTGCAAGGCCCCTGAGGGGAGGGCATCGCAACTCTGAAGGAGCCTTCAGATTGAGGCACCCCTTCCCCCCCCGCCCCTTCCCCCCCCGCCCCCGCCACTTCCTGCTCGAGCTCGACATTTTTAACTCTGTCAGTTTCCACCTTGCTCCAACTGGAACCCGTCACCCTAAAAATTGAGGCTGAAGAAAGGCTTTTAAGTGGCAGCGAAGTGGCTACATAAGGTCCTAAAGAGGAGCAAGGACAAGCCTGCTGCCAAAGGCTACGCCTGCCCCATTGTGAAATTGCCTCTGGGTCGGGGATGCAAGATCCCAGAGGGAATCTCTTCCATGCAATTTTACGCTCTCTCCCACCTCAGAATCCACTTCAATTATCCAAATACAGATTGAGATAGTAGCCGTGTAAAGGGCAGAGAATTCCTCGTGTTCAGGTCAATTTTCGACAACAGTATGTTTTCAATTTGATGATAAAGGATGCACTGTTGGATCTGGTTCTTGGGAATCAGGGGGGCCAAGTAGATCAAATGTTAGTCAGAGGATAGTTCGGGGACAGTGATCATTGCATCATAAGGTTTCGGCTAACGAAGAAAAAGGACAAAAAAATAACCCAGAATAAAAATAATTAACTTGGGGAAAGCTAACTTCAATGGGGTAAGAACGGAGCTGGGCTGGGTCAAATAAACTGAAGGCAAAGGTTGGCACGGAAAACGGTACCTGAACAATGGGCTGCCTTCGAAGAGGAGATAATTCGGGCACATTCAGGGTATATTCCTTTAAAGAGGAAAGGTAGGGCAAACAAATCCAGAACTCCCTGGATGGCAAAAGGGATAGAAATAAAGTAAAGAAGCAAAAGTCTGCTCATGACAGATGTCCTGGGTTAGTGTTGGGATTCTTGCTTTTCCTGGAACACATTAATTAGTTAGACCTTGGTGTACAGGACACAATTTCAAACTTTATGGATGATACAAAACTTGGAATCTTTATGAAAGGTGAGGAGGATAATGCAGAACTTCAAAAGGACATAGACAGGATGATGGAATGGATGGACAAGTGGAGATGAAATCCAATGTGGAGAAGTGTGAGGTCATTCACTTTGGGAGGAAGAACATAGAGAGACAAGATAAAATAAGGGGTAAATTTCTAAAGGGGTGCAGGAGCAGAGGGTGTGGGTGTGTCTGTGCATAAATCACTGAAGGTGGCCGGACAGGTTGAGAGTAGGCTTAATAACGCATATGGCATTTTGGGCTTTATCAATAGGGGCATAGAGCACAAAAGCAAGGTTATGCTGAACTTATATAAAACACCAGTTCAGCTGGAATATTGTGTCCAGTTCTGTGCCCCACACTATAGAAACACATTGGAGAGAGCGCAGAAAAGATTCACAGGACTTTTTCCAGGGTTGAGGAACTTCAGTTATGAAAATAGATTGGAGAAGTTGGGACTGTTCTCCTTGGAGATGAGAAGGCCGAGAGGAGATTTGATAGAGATGTTCAGAATCATGGGAGGTCTGGACAGATTAGATAGGGAGAAACTGTCCCTTTGGTGAAAGTTAAAGTTTATTTATTGGTGTCACAAGTAGCACCCGGAGGAAACCCACGCAGACACAGGGGGAACGTGCAGACTCCACGCAGACAGTGACCCAAGGTGGGAATTGAACCAGGGTCCCTCGTGCTGTGAGGCAGCAGTGCTAACCACTGTGCCACCGTGCCGCCCCACCATCCTGAATTCACGTCTGTGCCTGCACACACGCCTATCTATTCTCTTAACTATTGAATCACTGAACACTATTGCTGTTTCTGACTTCCTTGTACCCACCCACAGAGCTGAGCCACCTGTGGTATCATGGACTTGGCTCTGGCTGCACTCCCCAGATGAACTCTTATCAGTATTCAGAATTGAATACTTGTTGAAGAGTGGGATGCACTCAGCAACTCCTGAATTACCTGCCTATTTCTTCCTGACAGCTTGGTGATTATGCATTTCCTCGGTCCTAGCAAAATCTTAAGCTGCGGGATTCAAAAACACGCTAACCACAAAGCTCTCTAACTTGCGGGTGCACTGCAGTGACATCAGCTGCTGCTGAGTTCTGAAAGCTGAAGCTCAAGCTGCTGCAACTGTCCTAACCACACTATGGACGTATCTGTAACCAGGAAACCTGCAGCAGTTCATGATGGTGGCTCATCACCACCTACTCACGGGCTATTAGGGATTGGCAATAAATGCTGTCCTAGTCAGCGACTCCCCACATTCCATGAACAAATTTTAAAAACCTTTGCAGAAATGGTTACCAACTTCACAGGAAGTATCCTGGAGTTCCCACATATTGCAGGATGTGCACTCTAGAGATCAGAGCAACCCTGCTATTTCTGTTTGTTCTTCATGTTATTGCTTCTAATCAATCTTACTGCTGTGAATAAACTTTTATTAATACTAATAAATCTTATGACTATTTATTAACCTTACCAATAAACCTTATAAGTACTGACAAACCCTGCAGTTATGTACAAGTAGTAATAAACCTCACTTAAAAGATGAGTCTCAAAAGTTTATTCCCAAATTTAGATAAAACTAATAGGAAATACTCACCGGCTAATCACCTACCTGTTCACTATGATGTCACACCTCGAGTTTTCTTTTTAAATGCTGGCTCTGATTGGCTCCTGGTGGCAGCATTGGCTCACTCCCCGCTCCTGTCTCACTCTCTCTCTCCGCTCCCACTGAACTCTCACCTTCTCCATGTTGTTTATGTCCCCGCTCCTGTCTCACTCTACTTGCTGACTTGTGGAAGGGAGAGTGAGAAGATGCGATAATAAAATAAATGGTATGTGGGGGCACTTACAAAACTTGGAGATATTATAAACTGTGAAGAGAATAGTGTAGAACTTCAAAAGGACATGGACAAGTTGGAAAATTGGGCAGATAGGTGGCAGATGAGGTTCAATACAGGGAAAAGTGTGAGGTGATAATTTTGGTTGGAAGAAATGGAGAGACAATACAAAATAAGGGGTAAAATTTTTAACAGGGTGGAGGAGCAGAGGGACCTGGGTCTGAATGTGCACAGATCATTGAAGGTGGCAGGACAGATGGAGTTAGCAGTTTATCAAACCTATTGGCCAGAATTTTACCACCACGCCTGCCCTGCCTGGAATCGGGGCGGCCACGGCTCACAGAACAGCATTCTCCGTCGGCCTCGGTGGGATCTTACGAGCCTCGGGCGGGCAAGGCGGTAAGATTCCAGCAATAGTATTCTCAGGTTATTAATAGAGGCAAAATGTACAAGAGCAAGGAGGTTATACTGAACTTATACAAGACACCAGTTAGACCTCAGCTGGAATATTGTGTACAGTTCTGGGTGCCTCCCTCGAGGAAGGATGTGAACACATTGGAGAGAGCGCAGAAGAAGTTTATAAGAATGGTCCCAGGGATGAGAAACTTCAGTTATGAGGTGAGACTGGAGAGGTTGGGACTGTTCTCCTTGGAAAGAAGAAGGCTAAGAGGAGACTTGATAGAGATGTTCAAAACCATGAGCGGGCTGGACAGAATGGATAGAGAGAAACTGTTCCCACTCATGAAAGGCTTGAGAACGAGAGGGCACAGAGTTAAAACAATTTGCAAAAGAAGCAAATGTGATGTGAGAGAAAACTGTTTTTGTTCAGTTGGCTGGACAGCTGGCCAGTGATTCAGAGCTGTGCCAACAGCGTGGGTACAATTCCCTTCCCGCCTGAGGTTATTCATGAAAGCACCAACTTCTCAACCTTGCCCCTCGCCTGAGATGTGGTGATCTTCAGGTTAAATCACCACCAGTCAGCTCCCCCCCTCAAAGGGCAGAAAAGCCTAAGGTCATCTGGGACTATGGCAGCTTTACCTTTTTATTCGTGATATTGTAATTTCAGAATGGCACATCTTGGTGATTATTAAAAAATACTAAATACCCCATGATGATATTTGGAGTTGATGCCCTCGGTCACATCTAGGTGCTGCTCCTTGTGGTGGAAGTGCGGTGAAGACTGCGTTGTGATCGCTGTTGCTGACGTTGCTCCATTGCTTTGGAGGGGGATTAGTCTCACCGGACGCTGCAACTTCCCAGGAGCAGTGCTGGGCCTGGGGGACGAGGGCTGTGATCCAGACAGAAGAGCAGAGAATGATGAGTGTGATCTCACAAATACAACCTATTCACTCCAAATCTGTCCAACCATCGGTATAATCTCCCATTGCCTAAATTAACCACTGTGAGATTTCCTCCTGAACAAATATTTAAAACCCAATGCAGAATCCTGTGGAATATAGAGAAGTGAAGGCTATACTCCAGTTCTACAGAGCTCTGACCATAGGACCACCATTCAATAGTGGCTGATCTGAATCTTAAGTCCATCCTGAACACATTTAGAATCATAGAATCCCTACAGTGCAGAAGGAGGTCATTCAGCCCATCGAGCCTGCACCCATTCTCCAACAGACCGGCCCACCCTGACCCAATTCCCGTAGCCCCACGAATTTACCCCATTAATCTCCCTCACCTACGTATCTTGGGACCTTAAGGGGCAATTTAGCATGAGCAATGCACGTAACCTGCACACCTTTGTGCCACGGGAGGAAACCGGAGCACCCGGGAGAAACCCACGCAGACATGGGGAGAACATGCAGACTCCACACAGACAGTCACCCAAGGTCAGAATTGAACCCGGGTCCCTGGCGCTGTGAGGCAGTAGTGCTAACCACTGTGCCACCGTGCCACCATCTTGTCTAGAAAAAGTCTATCCATCTCAGATTTAAACTTTTCAATGGAGTTTGCATTTATTGATTTTCAGGTGAAGAGTTCCATATGTCTGTCAACCTTTGTGTGAAGTAGTGTTTCTCACATTCTGTCCAGAAAGGTCTAGATCTATTTAAAAGGTATCTGACCTAGTACCCTAGTGCCTCGAATAGGAAAAGGTTTTCTATCTACCCAATCAATTAGGGGCGGCACAGTGGTTAGCACTGCTGCCTCACAGCACCAGGGACCCAGGTTCGATTCTCGGCTTGGATCACTGCCTGTGTGGAGTCTGCACGTTCTCCCCGTGTCTGCCTGGGTTTCCTTCGGGTGCTCCAGTTTCCTCCCACAGTCTGAAAGATGTGCTGGTTAGGTGCATCGGCCATGCTAAATTCTCCCTTAGTGTATCTGAACAGGCGCCAGAGTGTGGCGACTAGGGGATTTTCACAGCAACTTCATTGCAGTGTTAATGTAAGCCTACTTGTGACACTAATAAATAAACTCTAAAAACTTTACTCTAAAAATATTAGAAACGGTAATCAAATCACAGATTAACCTTCTAGTTCCCAGGAAATACAGGCCTGAGTTATGTATCTCTCCTCACCATTTAAATTAGGGAGATGGACTGTATAAACTAGAATCATATTCCCTCAAGTTTTGAAGAGTTACAGATGATGTAGTTGAGGGGTTTAACATGATTAAAGGGAGTTGGTTTCGTAGAAAGTGAGAAACTATTTCAGGCGGAGGGGGAGTCCTTAAAATCAGAGTTCTGGGGTAATGTCAGGAAACACTTCAGAGTGGAACTCTGGAACTCTCTCTCTCTCTAAAAACTGTTGATGTCAAGCTGAGATTAATAGGTTTTTGTTGGGTACTAAGACAGGTATGTGAAGTTAAAATACAGATCAGCCACTATCGCATTGAATGGTGGAATCACTCAAGGGGCTGAATGGTCTCCTCCTGTCTTGGAGATATAATTAGAAGCCGGACTCTGATAGCCCCACCCCCACCGGCTCACTGTCTGTAAAGACAAATAAGGGAAAAGGGACAAACTGTGGCAAAATGGACCAGAGAACTCTCTCAGAATGTGGTCAACACTCTAAAGACAAAACTGAAAATAAAGGATCTATTAACCTCTGAAATCCAAACCTTGGATATTTGAGTTTGAAGGTAAACAGTCAGGAGCAGTAAACAGAACAGTCATGATCCAGCATGTACTCTTTCAGACAGAGAATAATTAGGGCCAGTTTTAGCTCAGTGTAAATGGGAGTCACTTTACTGCTCTAATTGCTGCTATCTCGGTTAGGGACCTGAGAGGCCACAGAGTCTGTCTGTTTAAACCCAATATGCAGGTGCCACCATCAAGCTCAATATTCTGGAAAGGGACCTATTTATTAATCAACCACCCTTTTATCATCAGGAACCCACTTGTTCACACTTACAGATGTTGATGAATCAGAGTGTTCCACATCCGGCCTCGAGATACTTCTGTGACAATTACGAGGACAAACCGGTGGACGAGGGGAGAGGAAAGGGATGATATCTTCATCGGATCTTCGAGCCCTTTCAACCTTCATTAACACCAACAACAAATCACATTTACACAGCGACAGTAACATAGTAAAAAAAATGTCCTAAGATGCTTTCTAGGAGCGATTAATAAACAAAATTTAACATCAAGCTCCCAAAAGTTTTATCAAAGTGGTAAGTTTTAAGGTGCATCTGAAAAGGGGACAGAAGTACAGATGTGGAGAGGGTCAGGGAAGGCCCAGGCAGCTGAAGGTATGGCTGCCAATGGTGGGAATTCGCAGGCCAAAGTCAAAGTGGTTATTGTGAGCATTGTTACATAAGTAGGACTTCAATAAGGAGCTGCAGAGAATGGCAGGAAAAGTGAAGAAACTTGTCTTGTGAATTCATTTTCTGAACACTGTTGTTGTTAGCAGGGCTCGTGTTGAGGAATGGGTAACATGGAATCAGTTGAAAAAGCCTTGAAAAGCAATGTCTCAGAAAGGGGCTAATAGCAATGTAATTTAGTTAGCGAGATAGAATAAACCATAAAAGCAATAACTCGTCTTTATATCGCACCCTTAACAAATCTAACATCCAAGATACTTCACAGAGACGCAAACCAAAATATGGCACCAAGCCACATAAGGAGCTATTAGGCCAGAGGGCCAGAGGCTTGGCCAAAGAGGGGGTTTTAAGGAATGTCCGCAAGAAGAAACCAAGAGATGGAGAGGTGGAGGGAGGGTATTTCAGAGCTTAGAGCCCAGGCACCTAATGGCACAGTCATCAACAGCAGAGTGATGGAAATCAAAGGTATTGCAGATATGTCAGAGGATTTTAGGGTTGGAGGAGAATGTAGAGCTAGGAATGGGCGGGATCATGGAGGCGTTTCAAATCAAGGATGAGAAAGTTAAAATTGAGGTTTTGTTTATCCAGGAGTTAATGTCGGGCAGTGAGCACTGGGAGTGATGAGTGAATGGGAATTGGTACGAGTTAGGACACAGAATTTTTGAGGGCCTCAAGTTTTCAGAGAGTGGAATGTGGGAGAGCAGTCAGGAGTGTGCCGGAATAGTCGAGTTTAGAAGAAAGAAAGCCACGGATGAGAGTTTCATCAGCAGAGGAGTTGAGGCGGGGCAGAGTGTGGTATGTTACAAAGATGGAAATAGATGGACAAAGTAATGGTACAATTATGTGGCTGAGAGTTTATCTTGGGATCAAAAGCACAGCATCAAGGTTGTGAACATTCTGGTTCAGCCTCAGAAAGTTACCAGGGAGAGGGCTGGAATCGGTGGCAGTGGGGATGTTGTTTATGATAGTGTGTGAACCTAAAACAATACTGTCAATGAGGAATAAATAAAGAGAAACTTTCCAGAAAACAATCTTTCAAAGTTACAAAGAGGTTCTGGAAAAAATGGGAACCTTGATCCTTTGAACACGTTCTCTCCTGGCAAAATCTTCCAACCTCTTCTTGATTTCGAGCTGGTGGTGACGCTGGGGGCAATAGAGGAGATGAAACTTGTCAGACATTTTGGTAGAACAGTTTTCCTCATCCATCAAACAGCAAAAATAAAACATGCTTTTAAGTGAAAGAAAGAACTCAGAAATCAAAAGCAGTTCTCACAGCTTCAGGATATCCCAAATTCTTCTACAGCCAATGAAATACCTTTCAAATCCACTCAATGCTGTAATTTAGGAACTGCAGCAACCAAATTGCACACAAGGTCTCACCACAGCAAGGAGATAATGAGCAGACAATCTGCTTTGTGGAACTGACTGAGGGATAAGGACATCAGGGAGAACTCCCCTATTCTCTTTGAATGTGGTGCCATGGGATCTTTCTCATTGACCCTGACAGGATCGATGGGTTCAACGTTTCAGCTCTGAGCACAGGGAGATTATATTAGAACTGTATAAAAGACTAGTTTGACAGTTCTGGTCACTGCATTACACAAAGGATATGAGCAAGAGTAAGGAGGATGAGTGAGAAAGGAGGACCCGAGGCAGACAGCAGCTTTGCTGACACTCACCTGATGAAGGAGCAGCACTCCAAAAGCTCGTGCTACCAAATACACCTGTTGGACTTTAATCTGGTGCTGTGAGATTCCTTACTTAAATTGGTTGGGTAAAATTAAAGAAAAAAAGGTTGTCTTTGTCAAGACTATTGCTTGACTTTTGATACCAATGTTTCAGTCTGGGACTCTGGATGTACTTTGCATTTTAAACCTCCAAGCACTGAAACAAAACACCAGCTTTTAAAGGGACCACACAATGTTTTTTTCTCCCCTCGAGCATTTTTACACTTTTTACATCTTTACAAACTCAACTTTGCAATACTATCCACCCCATCAGTTCCCTTAACATCTTGAAACATTGATTAATTAATTCCGCACTCATTCTTCTAAATCACAGAAAACACAGCTGTAACTTGTGCAATTTCTCCCGGTAATTTAAACATCTGTGTGGAATTTTCCAGTCTTGCTCCCCTATCGGGGCTGGCGAGCTGTTGAAACCTACGTTCACATCGGCAGGACTGGAAGATCCCGCAAGCGTGAGGGGCTGGAAAATACTGGCCCTAGAATCAGTTATCCTTCTAGTAAACCTAATTTCTCTCCCAATTCAGGTATCTTTCCTGAGGTTTGGTGCCGAGAGCTGCTCACAATTTTCTAGGTGTTTTTGATTTGATTTATTATTGTCACATGTATTGGGATACAGTGAAAAGTATTGTTTCTTGCGCGCTATACAAAGCATACAATTCATAGAGAAGGAAAGGGGAAAGTGCAGAATGTAGTGTTATAGTCATAGCTAGGGTGCAGCGAAAGATCAACTTATCATAAGGTAGGTCCATTCAAAAGTCTGACGTCAGCAGGGAAGAAGCTGTTCTTGAGTCAGTTGGTACATGATCTCAGACTTTTGTATCTTTTTCCCAACGGAAGAAGGTGGAAGAGTGTATGTTCGGGGTGTGTGGGGTCCTTAATTATACTGGCTGCCTTGCCGGGGCAGCGGGAAGTGTAGACAGTGTCAATGGATGGGAGGCTGGTTTGCGTGATGGACTGGGCTATGTTCACGATCCTTTGTAGTTTATTGCCATCTTGGACATAGCAGGAGCCCAGACCAAGCTGTGATACAACCTGAAAGAATGCTTTCTATAGTGCATCTGTAAAAGTTGGTGAGAGTCGGAGCTGACATGCCAAATTTCCTTAGTCTTCTGAGAAAATAGCGGTGTTGGTGGGCTTTCTTAACTATAGTGTCTACATGGGGGGACCAGGACAGGTTGTTGGTGATCTGGACACCTAGAAACCTGAAGCTCTTGACCATTTCCACTTTGTTCCTGTTGATGTAGACAGGGGTATGTTCTCCACTATGCTTCCTGATGTTGATGATTATCACCTTTGTTTTGCTGACATTACATTGTTAGACCACACAAAGATGTGGTCTAACCAGGGCTTTGTGTGGCTGAAGCATGACTTCCACTCCCTTCTAATCTCATCCTCTCAATAGAAAGGCCAACATTCCATTCTCCTTTTGTGATTATTTTCTGAACATGTTTATGACATTTCATTGACATTCCCCATCCTTTACTGCCACTACCTCTTCAAAAAACCCAAACAGCTTCATCAGGCGTGACCTACCCTTCACAAATCCATGCTAGCTCTCTCGGATTAGTTGAAAATCTCCAAGTTATCCAGTTATTCGACCCTCAATTGTAAACTCCAGTAATTTCCTGAACACAAAGGTTCGGGTAACTGGTTTATAATTCCCTGGATCCCTCTTTTGCCTTTCTTAAATGCTGAAATACCACACAATCTTAAAGAACAGTTCCTGAATCGAGAGAGAACTTTGGGAGATTACAGTTGGGGTGTTTGCAGTGTTCTCATCTACTTTCTTAAAACCCTGACATGGAAAATCTCTGGTTCTTGGGGTTTATCACTCTTCAGTGCCATTATTTTCTTCATTACTTTGTTAACTTAGAATTTGGTGAGCCCCTGTTCCGATTTAATAATTGTTTCCTCTAGATACTTGGTAGGCTGACCACTTCCTCCACTGAAAATACCAAGGAAAGATTCAACATGACTGCCATTTCTTTATTTCCATTATAATATCACCAATGTCAGTCTTTAAGGGGTCCATCTTGCTCTTTTTCCGATGATATCCCTTGCAGGTTTCTTTTCGTACTATCCAATACAGCTCTTGCTAACTGCCCAGGAGGGCAGATATTTCAGTTAAAATTTCACTAACTCACTAAAAATGGAAATGGCTCAGGATGAAATAACAGCAGACAATGAACCAAGGACCTGCCTTTGGGCACAGAATATTAAATGAACTTTGTATTTTGTCAACCTTTGCCATTCTTTGTATCTTTTCCATTTACCAAGATCTATTCAATTTTTTGCATTTTTGTCTGATATTTCTTTTAGTTTTATGTTGTCCTTTATCGCTTTAATTGGCCAGATCTATATTTTGGTAAGTAAAGCACTTGCCCCTTGGGAGTATAAGTTGATTCTGCATAACATTAAATTCCTTTCTGTTGTTTTATTAATGAGCAGTTTTATCCAGTTTACTGTGGACTGCTTCTGTCTCATCCCATTGAAGGCAGCCTTATCTAAATCGAGAATCTTTAAGCTGATTCCCATCTCTCCCTTTCAAACATAACATTGAAACTCAATCATGATATGATTGCTATCAGATAAATGTTAATGTGCCGTTAAGCTGTTAATTAAATCTGGGTCATTACTTTGTATTAAATCTAATACAGCCTGTCCCCTTGTTGGCTCCCTTGCAGAAAATTATCCTGGTCCAGCTGCCAAGGGTGCAGCGATTAAAATCAGGAATCTGCAGAGGTCAGAACTGGAGAAGTGCAGATATCTTGGAGGACTGTGAGTTTGGGTAAGACTTTGGAGTTAAGAAGGAGTGAGGCTATGAAGGGATTTGACCACCAACATCAGAAAGTTTAAATTTAAGCTTTGTTGGACTGGAAGTCAATGTATGTCCACGAACACAAGGAGTGCTGGGTGAGGGGATGTATATCGAGCACTGGTTGCTCAATACTGAGCCTCACGCCAGCAGTCTGCCACTATTGTACCTCCATATCGAGGACCTTGTGGAATATAGCCTGGGCCAAGCTCTCCCGCACATACTTCTGATGGTCTTTTCGAACTATGTTGAGGCGATATTCTTTCTCTGAAACTATCCGTCCATTCCTTGTGACCTGGACAAGAAAGCATTATTTAAAAAACACATCAGGCAACATCAAAAGTAGATTGCAGGTGATTACTTTAACACCAATTATGTGATCAAATTGAGTTCAGGAGTGGTAGCATTGAATCTATTACAACTTGCACAGTGCTTACCACACAGAAACAGGCCATTTAGCCCATCTGCTGGTGTTTCTGCTCCACCCAAGCATCCTCCCACCCTACGATCAACATCTCCTTCCATTCCTTTATCTCTCATGTCTTTATCCAGCTTCCCCTTAAATGTATCAGTTGTATTCACCTACTGCGAGTCCCACATTCTCCCCACTCCCAATGGGAGCAAGTCCCACATTCTCCCCGATCCCCATGGGAGCAAGTCCCACATTCTCCCCGCTCCCTATGGGAGCGAATCCCACATTCTCCCCACTTCCCGTGGGAGCAAGTCCCACATTCTCCCTGCTCCCCGTGGGAGCAAGTCTCACATTCTCCCCACTCCCTGTGGGAGCGAATCCCACATTCTCCCCACTCCCCATGGGAGCAAGTTCCACATTCTCCCCACTCCCCATGGGAGCGAGTCCCAGATTCTCCCCACTCCCTGCGGCAGCAAGTCCCGCATTCTCTCCAATCCCCGAGGGAGCGAGTCCCACATTCTCCCCACTCCCTGTAGGAGCAAGTTCCACATTCTGCCCACTCCCTGTGGGAGCGAGTCCCACATTCTCCCCACTCCCTATGGGAGCGAGTTCCACATTCTCCCCACTCCCTCTGGGAGCGAGTCCCACATTCTCCCCACTCCCTGTGGGCGAGAGTTCCACATTCTCCCCACTCCCTGTGGGCGAGAGTTCCACATTCTCCCCACTCCCTGTGGGAGCGAGTCCCACATTCTCCCCACTCCCTGTGGGAGCGAGTCCCACATTCTCACCAGTCTTTGGATAAAGAAGTTTCTCCTGAATTTCCTGTTGCTCAGCAAGCTCGGCAGAGCAAGGCTCGGGGAACTCAAACACCCCAAATCAGCATGAAGTGCAACATTTTCCTTCGCTCTGCTTAACCATTTTTATGTTCTCTACAACAACCACATTGCATTCCTCGAATGAGAGTACCAATTGATTGGAACATTTGCCCTATGAGCACAAGCTCAGTGGGAACGGGATGGAGGAACTGGATTTAACAACATTTTGGACTCCAGTATCTGAGTAATTGGAGACATGAGGTGAGGTGAGGTGTGATGAGTCTGGGAGCAACAGGTGACTTTGGGCCTCTTGGTCCCCAAGCTCTCGCCCACTGGGGGTTTCCTCAGCCCTGCTCTGGGGAGGGAGGAGACTCGTTGATAGAGAATGATCCCTATGATTGGACAATAACTCCATGACCATTGGGTTATGCGACTATCAGGATGATGGACAATGAATTACAAGGACCTGGGGTTCTTTTTCCACCGAATGATTTCTATATCCTCGGTGTTGGATAGTCAGAAGTTTTTTCCCAGGAGGGAAGAGTCAATTACTCGGGGACATAGGTTTAAGGTACGAGGGGCAAGGTTTAAAGGAGATGTACGAGGCAAGTTTTTTATACAGAGAGTGGTGGGTGCCTGGAACTCGCTGCCGGGGGAGGTACTGGAAGTGGATACAGTAGTGACTTTTAATGGGCGTCTGGACAAATACATGAAGGGCAGCACGGTGGCACATGGGTGGCACGGTGGCACAGTGGTTAACACTGCTGCCCCACAGCGCCAGGAACCCTGGTTCAATTCCCGGCTTGGGTCACTGTCTGTGTGGAGTCGACACATTCTCCCCGTGTCTGTGTGAGTTTTGTCTGAGCTCTCCAGTTTCCTCCCACAGTACGAATGATGTGCTGGTTAGGTGCATTCACCTGAACAGGCGCTGGAATGTGGCGACCAGGGGAATTTCACAGTAACTTCATTGCTGTGACTAATAAATAAACTTTAACTTTAAAAAATGAATAGGATGGGAATAGAGGGATACGGTCCCCGGAAGGATTTTAGTTCAGTCGGACAGCATGGTCAGTGCAGCCTTGGAGGGCCGAAGGGCCTGTTCCTGTGCTGTGATTTTCTTTGTTCTTTGATAATCTTGGGCAAGAACTGCAAGAATCATGAAGAAATGAGTGAACATTAAGGGTACCTACCAATCCTGCTCGCTGGAGGTGTCTCCGGATCCTGGTATTGTTGAAATATCCTGTCAGGTGTTTGTCAGTCAGGCTGTTATAGGTGGCAAGTGGTCTGTAAGACAGAATGTCAGTCCTTTGAAATCAGCCAGTGTTCCATTTGAAATATTACTAATTTATTCAACTGCTGTGCACAACTGTTCAGAGGAAAAGTCAGACTTGACAGGAACAGTTGTTGGGGCTGCAGGATAGGCATGTGCCTGTAAAAAAGAAGGATAGGAAGGGTAGGATTCGAGAACGTGGATAACCAGGGAAATTGAGGGATTGGTCAAAAAGAAAAGAGAGGGGTACGTTAGGTCCAGGCAGCTAAAAACAGAGGGAGCTCTGGAGGAATACAAAGAAAGTAGGAAAGAACTCAAATGAGGAATTAGAAGGGCAAAAAGGGGTCACGAAATGTCCTTGGTAGACAGGATTAAGGAGAATCCAAAGGCATTTTATTCATACGTTAGGAACAAAAGGGTTGTCAGGGAAAAAATCGGACCTCTCAGGGACAAAAGTGGGGAATTATGCTTAGAGCCCACAGAAGTTGGGGAGATCCTAAATGAATACTTTGCGTCGGTATTCACAAAGGAGAGGGATGTGTTGACTGGGAGTATCTTGGAGGGGAGTGTTGACCCGTTAGAGAAAATCTCCATTACAAGGGAGGAAGTGTCAGGTGTTTTAGGGAATATAAGACTGACAAATCCCCAGGGCCTGATGGAATCTATCCAAGGCTGCTCAGGGAGATGAGAGATGAAATCGCTGGGCCTCTGACGCAAATCTTTGTCTCGTCACTGGACGCAGGTGAGGTCCCAGAGGATTGGAGGATAGCTAATGTGGTCCCGTTATTTAAGAAGGGTAGGAAGGATAACCCGGGTAATTATAGGCCGGTGAGCTTGACATCCGTGGTAGGGAAGATGTTGGAGAGGATTCTTAGAGATAGGATGTATGCGCATTTAGAAAGGAATAAACTCATTAACGATAGTCAGCATGGTTTTGTGAGAGGGAGGTCATGCCTCACTAACCTGATGGAGTTTTTTGAAGAAGTGACTAGAATGGTTGACGAGGGAAGGGCCGTGGATGTTGTCTATATGGACTTTAGTAAAGCGTTTGACAAAGTCCCTCATGGTAGGTTGGTGCAAAAGGTTGGATCTCATGGGATAAAGGGGGAGGTGGCTAGATGGGTGGAGAACTGGCTTGGTCACAGAAGACAGAGGGTGGTAGTGGAAGGGTCTTTTTCCGGCTGGAGGCCTGTGACTAGTGGTGTTCCACAGGGCACTGTATTGGGACCTCTGCTGTTTGTGATTTATATAAACGATCTGGAAGAAGGTGTAACTGGGGTGATCAGTAAATTTGCGGGCGACACGAAAATGGCTGGACTTGCAGATAGTGAGGAACATTGTCAGAGGCTACAGAAGGATATAGATAGGCTGGAAATTTGGGCAAAGAAATGGCAGATGGAGTTCAATCCAGATAAATGCGAAGTGATGCATTTTGGTAGAACTAACGTAGGGGGGAGCTATACGATAAATGGCAGAACCATAAAGGGTGTAGATACGCAGAGGGACCTGGGTGTGCAAGTCCACAGAACCTTGAAGATGACGGCACAGGTGGAGAAAGTAGTGAAGGAGGCATATGGCATGCTTGCCTTTATAGGACGGGGCATAGAGTATAAAAGTTGGGGTCTGATGTTGCGATTGTATAGAACGTTGGTTCGGCCGCATTTGGAATACTGCATCCAGTTCTGGTCGCCACACTATCAGAAGGACGTGGAGGCTTTAGAGAGAGTGCAGAGGAGGTTTACCAGGATGTTGCCTGGTATGGAAGGACTCAGTTATGAGGAGAGATTGGGTAAACTGGGGTTGTTCTCACTGGAAAGACGGAGGATGAGGGGTGACCTAATAGAGGTGTATAAAATTATGAAAGGCATAGATAGGGTGAACGGTGGGAAGCTTTTTCCCAGGTCGGTGGTGACGTTCACGAGGGGTCATAGGTTCAAGGTGACGGGGGGGGAGGTTTAACACGGATATCAGAAGGACGTATTTTACGCAGAGGGTGGTGGGGGCCTGGAATGCGCTCCCAGGCAAGGTGGTGGAGGCGGACACACTGGGAACGTTTAAGACTTATCTGGATAGCCACATGAACGGAGTGGGAATAGAGGGATACAAAAGAATGGTCTAGTTTGGACCAGGGAGCGGCGCAGGCTTGGAGGGCCGAAGGGCCTGTTCCTGTGCTGTATTGTTCTTTGTTCTTTTGTTCTTGAAACATTAACTGTGTTTCTCTCTCCACAGGTGCTGCCTGACCTGCTGAGTATTTCCAACATTTTCTGTGTCTGTATCAAAAAGCCATCCCCTATTCCACCACAGGAGGGAGGACAGTCATCTTAGTCTATTCCCCAACCTAATTGACTCCAAAAGCAGCAGGTTCAACACTTAAATCTTGTCTCTGCCATGGGATTCCAGTAAGTGACCAGCCTTTCAGCTATTTCCCCGTCAAGTTACTCAGTTCAAAATAATTAAAACTCACCCTCTGACACTGCAGCACTCCCTCAGTACTGACCCTCTGACAGTGCAGCACTCCCTCAGTACTGACCCTCTGACAGTGCAGCACTCCCTCAGTACTGACCCTCTGACAATGCAGCACTCCCTCAGTACTGACCCTCTGACAGTGCGGCTCTCCCTCAGTACTGACCCTCTGACAGTGCAGCACTCCCTCAGTACTGACCCTCTGACAGTGCGGCGCTGCACTGGGAGTATCAGCCTGCATTTTGTTTATGCGTTTCTATTTTCTTGATCCCATGATCATCTGACTCAGACAAGTGTGCCAAGATGTAGAATGTTGTGATTGCAACAAAAGGGGAACAAATGGAGTGTTGCACGATATCTATAGTGCTGTATAACACAAGGGGATTGGCAATAGTCTTAGCTGGTGATTTATTATCCTTGTACATTGCTCTCTCTGCAAGTTGCTACATGTCCAACATGTCCCAGGTTACTGGAAGTCCGGATAAATAGACAGTTGCA
Source organism: Mustelus asterias (assembly GCF_964213995.1). NCBI lineage: Eukaryota > Metazoa > Chordata > Chondrichthyes > Carcharhiniformes > Triakidae > Mustelus > Mustelus asterias. The sequence goes on from NC_135808.1 coordinate 137,004,387, forward strand.
GCAACATTGTTAAATTGTTAGCAAGCCCTGCCCAACAACGGAGATCACTGACATTCAAAGAGCTGTCTTACAGAGAGCTAGTTCTGGCACAATGGGTAGAATGGCCTCCTTCAGTAATGTGTGATTTTTCATAAACTGTACGACTGTCAAACTCTCCTTGTCCCTCTCCTAACTCCCACCATGTCCCATTCACCCGCTGTGATCGCTGACCTGGTTCCCAGCCCAGTAGCTCACTGATTTAAAATCCTCATTCCTGTTTCCAAATCCCGTCCTGACTCTGTGTCTCTCTGCCTCTGTAACCTCCTGCAGCCTCACGACCCTCTGAGATATCTGTGCTCTTCTTGCTCTGCTCTCCTGATCTTAAACATTCACTGGCTTAAGATCTCATTGGAACTTGAAGACTCAGTGCAGTGTTATACAGTAAATGGCAGAACCCTTTGGAATATTGATAGGCAAAGGGATCTGGGTGTACAGGTGCACAAGTCACTGAAAGTCCCTCATGGTAGGTTGGTGCAAAAGGTTGGATCTCATGGGATAAAGGGGGAGGTGGCTAGATGGGTGGAGAACTGGCTTGGTCACAGAAGACAGAGGGTGGTAATGGAAGGGTCTTTTTCCGGCTGGATGCCTGTGACTAGTGGTGTTCCGCAGGGCTCTGTATTGGGACCTCTGCTGTTTGTGATTTATATAAACGATCTGGAAGAAGGTGTAACTGGGGTGATCAGTAAGCTTGCGGACGACACAAAATTGGCAGGACTTGCAGATAGTGAGGAACATTGTCAGAGGCTACAGAAGGATATAGATAGGCTGGAAATTTGGGCAAAGAAATGGCAGATGGAGTTCAATCCAGATAAATGCGAAGTGATGCATTTTGGTAGAACTAACGTAGGGAGGAGCTATACGATAAATGGCAGAACCATAAAGGGTGTAGATACGCAGAGGGACCTAGGTGTGCAAGTCCACAGATCCTTGAAGGTGATGGCACAGGTGGAGAAGGTAGTGAAGAAGGCATATGGCATGCTTGCCTTTATAGGACGGGGCATAGAGTATAAAAGTTGGGGTCTGATGTTGCGGTTGTATAGAACGTTGGTTCGGCCGCATTTGGAATACTGCGCCTAGTTCTGGTCGCCACACTACCGGAAGGACGTGGAGGCTTTAGAGAGAGTGCAGAGGAGGTTTACCAGGATGTTGCCTGGTATGGAAGGGCTTAGTTATGAGGAGAGATTGGGTAAACTGGGGTTGTTCTCACCGGAAAGACGGAGGATGAGGGGTGACCTAATAGAGGTGTATAAAATTATGAAAGGCATAGATAGGGTGAATGGTGGGAAGCTTTTTCCCAGGTCGTTGGTGACGTTCACGAGGGGTCATAGGTTCAAGGTGAGGGGGGAGGAGGTTCAACACGGATATCAGAAGAACGTATTTTACACAGAGGGTGGTGGGGGCCTGGAATGCGCTGCCGGGCAAGGTGGTGAAGGCGGACACACTGGGAACGTTTAAGACTTATCTAGATAGCCACATGAACGGAGTGGGAATGGAGGGATACAAAAGAATGGTCTAGTTTGGACCAGGGAGCGGCGCGGGCGTGGAGGGCCGAAGGGCCTGTTCCTGTGCTGTATTGTTCTTTGTTCTTTGTTCTTTGAAAGTGGCAATGCAGGTGGAGAAGGTAGTCAAGAAGGCATACGGCATGCTTGCCTTCATCGGCTGGGGTATTGAGTTTAAAAATTGGCAAGTCATGTTGACGCGTTATAGAACCTTAGTGAGGCCGCACTTGGAATATAGTGTTCAATTCTGGTTGCCACACTACCAGAAGGATGTGGAGGCTTTGGAGAGGGCACAGAAAAGATTTACCAGAATGTTGCCTGGTATGGAGGGCATTAGCTATGAGGAGAGGTTGGAGAAACTTGGTTTGTTCTCACTGGAGCGACGGAGGTTGAGGGGAGACCTGATAGATTATGAGAGGCATGGACAGAGTGGATAGTCAGAAGCTTTTTCCCAGGGTGGAAGAGTCAATTCCTAGGGGGCATAGGTTTAACGTGTGAAGGGCAAGTTTTAAAAGAGATGTACGAGGCAGATTTCTTTTTACACAGAGCGTGGTGGGTGCCTGGAACACGTTGCCGGGGGAGGTAGTGGAAGCGGATACGGTCGTGACTTTTAAGGGGCGTCTTGACAAGTCCATGAGTGAGATGGGAATAGAGGGATATGGTCCCCGGAAGCGTAGGGGGTTTTAGTTAAGTTGGGCAGCAAGGTCGGTGCAGGTTTGGAGGGCCGAAGGGCCTGTTCCTGTGCTGTAAAATACTTTGTTCGTTGTTCTTTGTTCTTTAGTGCTGAGCAGGTAATGCACTGTTGGGTGATCAATACTGAGGGAGTGCTACATCACTCTTCAACCTCCATGGTTGGGGAATAAAACCTGTGTCCACTTAATGAGTTGAAATTCTGGGATAATATATGGGCTGGCAAACCAAATTTCACCCAAACTGACCTTGCAATCTAAAATGATATCTCGTCAAAGATATGCATCAGCTGCCTGGGCCCTAAGCTGTACAATTCCTCCCACAAAACCTCTCCCTCTCTCACCTTCTTTGGGATGCTGCTTATAATCTCACGCTTTCACCAAACTTCACACATCTTAATAAATTCCAATGTTGCATCGTGACAAATGTTGTTCATTATTGCTCCTGGACATGTCACTACATTAAAGAAACTATAGAAAGAAACATATAAATGCAACAGTGCACCACCTGCTCAGCACAGCACTGAGTCTTCAAGTTCCAATCAGGTCTGAAGACTGCACTGTAAAGGCACTTGTGTGAATAAGTTCAGGGTTGATTTTTTAATTAGTTCATGAAGTCTGAGTCTACTGGCTAGCTAGTATTTGTTGCTCATCCCCTGTTGCCCTTGAGAAAGTGGTGGTGAGCTGCCTCTTGAACTACTGCAGTCCTTGTGCTGTATGTACACCCAGGTACTGTTAGGGAGTTTCCAGGATTTTGACCCAGTGACAGTGAATGAATGGCAATATTATTTCCAAGTCAGGATCATGGATAGCTTGGAGGGGAACTTGTAGGTGGTGATTTTCCCATGAATCTGCTGCCCTTGTCCTTCTAGATGGTGGAGGTCATGGGTTTGGGAGATGCAGTGGAAGGAGCCTTGGCGAATTGCTGCAGTGCATCTTGTAGATAGAACATAGAACATAGAAAAGCTACAGCACAAACAGGCCCTTCGGCCCACAAGTTGCGCCGAACATGTCCCTACCCACTGGGCTTACCTATAACCCTCTATCTTACTAACTTCCATGAACTTATCCAAAAGTCTCTTAAAAGATCCTATCGAATCCACCTCCACCACCACTACCGGCAGCTGATTCCACGCACCCACCACCCTCTGAGTGAAAAAATTACCCCTAACATCTCCTCTGTACCTACTCACCAGCACCCTAAATATAGAACATAGAACAGTACAGCACAGAACAGGCCCTTCGGCCCACGATGTTGTGCCGAGCTTTGTCTGAAACCCAAATCAAGCTATTTCCTCCCTATCATCCCGAAGTACTCCATGTGTCTATCCAATAGCTTCTTAAATGTTCCTAAAGTTTCTGACTCCACTATCCCTGCAGGCAGTCCATTCCACACCCCAACCACTCTCTGAGTAAAAAACCTACCTCGGACATCCTTCCTATATCTCCCACCATGAACCCTATAGTTATGCCCCCTAGTTACCGCTCCATTCACCCGAGGAAATAGTCTTTGAACGTTCACTCTATCTATCCTCCTCATCATCTTATAAACCTCTATCAAGTCTCCTCTCAACCTCCTCCTCTCCAAAGAGAAAAGCCCAAGTTCCCTCAACCTTTCCTCATAAGACCTACCCTCCAAACCAGGCAGCATCCTGATACATCTCCTTTGCACTCTTTCCAGTGTCTCCACATCCTTCTTGTAGTGAGGTGACCAGAACTGCACACAATATTCCAAATGTGGTCTCACCAAGGTCCTGTACAGTTGCAGCATAACCCCACGGCTCTTAAACTCAAACCCCCTGTTAATGAACGCCAACACACTATAGGCCTTCTTCACGGTTCTATCCACTTGAGTGGCAACCTTCAGAGATCTATGGATATGAACCCCAAGATCTCTCTGTTCCTCCACATTCTTCAGAACCCTACCTTTGACCCTGTAATCCACATTTAAATTTGACCCTGTAATCCACATTTAAATCTGTGACTCTTGTGGCAACCATTTCAGCCCTGGGTAAAAGCCTCTGAGAATCCACTCTATCAATACCCCTCAACATCTTATACACCTCTATCAGGTCACCTCTCATCCTTCGCTTCTCCAAGGAGAAAAGACCTAGCTCTCTCAACCTACCCTCATAAGGCATGCCACCTAATCCAGGCAACATCCTTGTAAATCTCCTCTGCACCCTTTCTATGGCTTCCACACCCTTTCTGTAATGAGGCGACCAGAACTGGGCACAGAACTCCAGGTGGGGTCTGACCAGGGTCCTATACAGCTGCAGTATTATCTCCCGATTTCTAAACTCAATTCCTCTATTGATGAAGGCCAGTATTCCACATGCCTTCTTAACCACATCCTCTACCTGCGACGCTGCTTTGAGCGTCCTATGAACCCAGACCCCAAGATCCTTCTGATCTTCCACACTGCCAAGCGTCTTACCCTTAATATTATATTCTTTCATCCTATTCGAACTGCCAAAATGAACCACCGCCCACTTATCTGGGTTGAAGTCCATCTGCCACTTCTCCGCCCAGTCTTGCATCTTATCTATGTCTCGCTGCAACTGCTGACATCCCTCTACACTATCCACAACTCCACCAACCTTTGTGTCATCAGCAAACTTGCCAACCCATCCTTCCACTTCCTCATCCAGGTCATTTATAAAAATCAGAAAGAGCAAGGGTGCCAGAACAGATCCTGGGACCCTTGCTGTTTGTCATTTTCATAAATGACCTGGATGAGGAAGTGGAGGGATGGGTTGGTAAGTTTGCTGACGACACCAAGGTAGGTGGTGTTGTGGATAGTTTGGAGGGATGTCAGAAGTTGCAGCGAGACATAGATAGAATGCAAGACTGGGCGGAGAAGTGGCAGATGGACTTCAACCCGGATAAGTGTGTGGTGATCCATTTTGGCAGATCCAATGGGATGAAGCAGCAGTATAATATGAAGGGGACCATTCTTAGCAGTGTAGAGGATCAGAAGGACCTTGGGGTCCGGGTCCATAGGACTCTTAAATCGGCCTCGCAGGTGGAGGATGCGGTCAAGAAGGCGTACGGCGTACTGGCCTTCATTAATCGAGGGATTGAGTTTAGGAGTTGGGAGATAATGCTGCAGCTTTATAGGACCCTGGTTAGACCCCACTTGGAGTACTGCGCGCAGTTCTGGTCACCTCATTACAGGAAAGATGTTGAAGCCATTGAAAGGGTGCAGAGGAGATTTACAAGGATGTTGCCTGGATTGGGGGACATGCCTTATGAGGATAGGTTGAGGGAGCTTGGTCTCTTCTCCCTGGAGAGACGAAGGATGAGAGGTGACCTGATAGAGGTTTACAAGATGTTGAGAGGTCTGGATAGGGTAGACTCTCAGAGGCTATTTCCAAGGGCTGAAATGGTTGCTACGAGAGGACACAGGTTTAAGGTGCTGGGGGGTAGGTACAGAGGAGATGTCAGGGGTAAGTTTTTCACTCAGAGGGTGGTGGGTGAGTGGAATCGGCTGACGTCGGTGGTGGTGGAGGCAAACTCGTTGGGGTCTTTTAAGAGACTTCTGGATGAGTACATGGGATTTAATGGGATTGAGGGCTATAGATAGGCCTAGAGGTGGGGATGTGATCGGCGCAACTTGTGGGCCGAAGGGCCTGTTTGTGCTGTGGCTTTTCTATGTTCTATGTTCTATCTATCCCTGGGGCACTCCACTGGTGACCGACCTCCATGCTGAAAAACACCCATCTACAACCACTCTTTGCCTTCTGTGGGCAAGCCAGTTCTGAATCCACAAGGCAATGTCCCCTTGTATCCCATGCCCCTTCACTTTCTCAATAAGCCTTGCATGGGCACCTTATCAAATGCCTTGCTGAAATCCATATAAACTACATCTACCGCTCTTCCCTCATCTATGTGTCTAGTTACACCTTCAAAAAATTCAATTAGGCTCATAAGGCATGATCTGCCTTGGACAAAGCCGTGCTGGCTATTTCTGATCATACTATTCCTCTCCAGATGTTCATAAATCCTGCCTCTCGGGATCTTCTCCATCAACTTACCAACCACTGAGGTTAGACTCACCGGTCTATAATTTCCCGGGCTATCTCTTCTCCCTTTCTTGAATAACGGAACCACGTCCGCAATCCTCCAATCCTCTGGAACCTCTCCCGTCTCCATTGATGACGCAAAGATCATCACCAGAGGCTCAGCAGTCCCTTCACTCACCTCCCACAGTAACCTGGGGTACATCCCATCCGGTCACGGCGATTTATCTAACTATACACATGGTACACATGGCTGCTACTACCTGTCAGTGGTGAATGGAGTGGATGTTGAAGAAGGTGGATGCGGTCCCAATCAATCGGGCTTCTTTGTCCTGGATGGCATTGAGTATCCTAAGTGTGTTGGAGCTGCACCCATCCAGGCAAGAGGAGAGTATTCCATAACACTCTTGTGCCTTGTAGATGGTGGACAGGCTTTGGGGGAATCAGGAGGTGAGTCTCTGACCTGCTCTTGTCGTAACGGTTTTTAAAAAATTCATATGTGGGATATGGGCATCACTGGATGGGCCCAGCATTTATTGTCCAACCCTAACTGCCCTCCATTTCAGAGGGCATTTGAGAATCAACCATATTGTAGTGGGGTCTGGAGTCACGTGTAGGTCAGACCAGGTAAGGATGACAGATGTCCTTCCCAAAAGGACATCAGTGAATCAGATGGGTTTTTATGACAATTGACAATGTTTTCATGGTCATCATTAGACTTTTAAATCCAGATTTTATTGAATTCAAATTTCGCCATCTGCCATGGTGGGATTCGAACCTGGGTCTCCAGATGTTGCCTTGGGTCTCTGGATTACTTGTCCAGTAACAATACCTCTACGCCACCAATTGCAGTCCAGTTCAGTTTCTGGTCAATGGTAACACCTATGTTGAAAGTGGAGGATTCAGCAATGGTAATGCCTTTGAATGTCAAGGGACGATGGTTAGATTCTGTCTTTTTGGAGATGATCATTGCCTGGCACTTGTGTGGTGCTAATGCCCCGTACCACTTAACAGCCCAAGCCTGAATATCATCCAGGTCTTGCTATATAAGTACATTAACAGTTTCAAAATTTGAAGAGTCATGATAAGTACTGAACTCTGGGCAATCAGCAGTAATTTCTTCTCATGAAGGGAGGCATAAATCTGGAACTCTGACTCCCAAAAAGCTGTTGAATCTGGGGATTTCAGAACAGCCTCAAGGGGTTAAATAGCTTCTTCCTCTCACAATGTTCCCATTGGATTAACTCCCAGCCACTTTACCCATGGATTAAGACTTAAGACCAAACGACATAGGAGCAGAATTAGGCCACTCGGCCCATCGAGTCTGCTGTGCCATTCAATTATGGCTGATATTTTTCTCATCCCCATTCTCCTGCCTTTTCCCCATAAGCCCTGACCCCCTTATTAATCAAGAACCTATCTATCTCTGTCTTAAAGACACTCAATGACCCGGCCTCCACAGCCCTATGTGGCAAAGAGTTCCACAGATTCACCACTCTCTGGCTGAAGAAATTCCTCCTCATCTCTGTTTTAAAAGATCGTCCCTTTAGCCTGAAGTTGTGCCTCTGGTTCTAGTTTTTCCTACTAGTGGAAACATCCTCTCCACATCCACTCTATCCAGGCCTCGCAGTATCCTGTAAGTTTCAATAAGATCCCCCCTCATCCTTCTAAACTCCAACGAGTACAGACCCAGAGTCCTCAACTGTTCCTCATACAACAAGCTCTTCATTCCAGGGATTTATATATACATTTGTATTTATTATATATATTTATTACATGTATTTATATATCGCCTTTCTACATTTTAGGATGATGTGGAGATGCCGGTGTTGGACTGGGGTGGGCACAGTAAGAAGTCTCACAACACCAGGTTAAAGTCCAACAGGTTTATTTGGTAGCACGAGCTTTCGGAGTGCTGCTCCTTCATCAGGTGAGTGGGACATTTTTGGATGTCTGAGAGTGCTTTCTGGCCAATTAAATGTTTTTTTGAATTGCAGGTTGGTGTGATTTTTCGTTTGCTCAGGGTACGGAAGTGAAGCAGTTAAACGAGGTTGAGGTGAAGATGGGCACTGATGTAATGGAATGTTGGAACCGTTCGAGGAACTTAATAGCCTCCTGTTCCGATAAGAAGAATAACAGCAACGACTGATTTACAGCATGAGAAACTGCAACAGTGAAGATGGTCTGAAATTTGTGTGTTTGTTTTCCACACTCTTTATGCTTCACAAGTCACTGCTTTGTGTTTTATTTAGGAACCTGACCACTTTTCCAGCTTTATTTCCAACAGCTCAGAAACAGCCCACATTATCAGATCAGCTCACTATGGTGGAAATATAACGGCTCTGCAGAACACACTCGCTTCTGCATCGTGGGACACATACAATCAGTCTTCCACTCGTGAATATATATGAACATATATTTTTAATCTGTGATTTTTTCGTCCTTTTCACCACCCCAGGATGTCCTGCTGCGTTTCACAATAATGTACCTTCACTGTTGTTTTGGGATCTTGCTGTGTGTTAATTGGCTTCTACATTTCCCACTTTGCAAGCAAGTATACTCCAAAAAATAATGAATTGGCTGTAGGAAGCTTGAAATGGTAGAATGTGCCATATAAAAGCTAGTCTTTATCTTCAGAGTATAATCGATTAGCATGTCAGGAGTTAATGTCTTCGAAACATTGAAAGCAGAAGAGGTTCCTTAACCGTTTGAGTCCATTCCCTCATTCAGTGAGATAGTGACTGATCTGTCACCTAACTCCATGTACCCGGCTTCACCTCATATCCCTTAATGCTTTTGGATAACCAAAATCTATCCATCACAGATTTAAAATTAATCATTAATCCAGCATTGACTGCTGAGTGTGGAAAAGATTTCCAGCTCTCTATTACTTTGTGAGTGAAAGTGTCTCTTACTGTCACTCTGACAGGTCTAACTCTAACTTATCGAGAGAGCACAATGTTCTGAAACTCCCCCACCAATGGAGATAGTTTCTCAATCAGCAGCAATTGTGGTCTGAATCTGACTCGGCAACAACAATCAAAATATGAATCAGGCCAAAAACTGACTCTGGGTCAGAGGAGCAAATTCAGAGATTCACAAACATTTACGTCACAAAAAGAGGCCATTCGGCCCATTGTGACCATACCAGTCAACAATGATCTGACCACACTAACCCCATTTTCCAGTGCTTGGCCCATAGCCCTGGAGGTTACAACTGTGCAATATCGAAGTGATTCTTAAACGTTCCCAGAGTTTCTCACTCAACCACCCTTTCAGGCAGTGAGTTCCAGATTCCTATCACCATCTGACAGAAAACACTTCTCCTCAAATCCCCTCTTAGCCTCTGACCTCTTAGCTTAAATCTATGCCCCTTGGTTATTGCTCCCCCCCCCACCCCTCCAACTGAGGTCGCCCTATCTACCCCCCTCATCAACTTATATACCTCTTTCAGGTCCCCTTTCAATCTTCGCTGCTCCAAGATCTGGAGAATGCTTACGCTCTCTCCCAAAGCAGCAATGTGAAAGTACAACAGTAACTAATCGACCTTGGTTGCTAAGGTTTTCCAGCCACATTCACATCCTTTGTTCCACATCCCTTGACATGGTTACATAACAAAGGTCGTCCTCAGTTTTAGATGCCTAGTTTGTGAGTTTGTCAAGGTTGTCTCAGGGTCGTACCTAAAGGTTCTGGGAGGTCTATCAGTGGTCCCTGGTTGTTCGTGCTTGGTTTTTGCAAGAGTTCCTCAGATATCAATGTTTGCATCATTTAAAAGGTATCTTGATAGATACATGAATAGGCTGGGAATAGAGGGATACGGACCTCACTGAAGCAAGAGGTTTTTAGTTTAGAAAGGTATCATGTGTCAGCGCGGGCTTGGTGGCCCGAAGGGCCTGTTCCTGTGCTATCCTGTTCTTTGTTTTATTAATCAGCATTTGCAACAGAGGGTGGGAGGATACCCAGAATAGTCACACTGCTGATAAGCAGCTCCACTACTGAGGGAGTGCCCCACTGTCAGAGGGTCAGTACTGAGGGAGTGCCGCACTGTCAGAGGGTCAGTACTGAGGGAGTGCCCCACTTCAGAGGGTCAGTACTGAGGGAGTGCTGCACTGTCAGAGGGTCAGTAGTGGGGGAGTGCCACACTGTCAGATGGTCAGTACTGAGGGAGTGCTGCACTGTCAGATGGTCAGTACTGAGGGAGTGCTGCACTGTCAGATGGTCAGTACTGAGGGAGTGCTGCATATGATTGATGAGGGTAGGGCAGCGGATGTTGTCTACATGGACTTCAGTAAGGCCTTTGACAAAGTCCCTCATGGCAGAAGGTGAAGTCGCGTGGGATCAGAGGTGAGCTGGCTACGTGGATACAAAACTGGCTCGGTTAAAGGAGACAGAGGGTAGCAGTGGAAGGGTGCGTTTCTCAAAGGAGGGTTGTGACAAGTGGCATTTCTCAGGGATCAGTGCTGGGACCTTTGCTGTTTGTAATATATATAAATGATTTGGAGGAAAATGTAACTGGTTTGATTAGAAAGTTTGCGGACAACACAAAGATTGGTGGATTTGCGGATAGCGATGAGGACCATCAGAGGATATAGCAGGATATAGATCGGTTGGAGACTTGGGAGGAGAGATGGCAGATAGGGTCAGTAGTGAGGGAGTGCTGCACTGTCAGAGGGTCAATACTGAGGGAGTGCCGCACTGTCAGAGGGTTAATACTGAGTGAGTGCCGCACTGTCAGAGGGTCAGTACTGAGTGTGTGCCGCACTGTCAGAGGGTCAGTACTGAGGGAGTGCCGCACTATCAGAGGGTCAGTCCTGAGGGAGTGCCGCACTGTCAGAGGGTCAGTACTGAGGGAGAAGCCTGCAGCCCAATCTGCTTATTGAAGAGTAAGCGTGTTCTCCCTAATGTCCTCGGATCAATATTAACACTTGAACCAATAGCAGTGAGAAACAGAATTGTTCATTATCACGTTGTTTGTGGGAATGTGCTGGGTGCAGGTTGCTGGCAATGTTTGTGACATCACAACAGTAATTGCATTCTCCTGGGTGTGTAATGAGTTGGGATGCTCTGACCCATTACTCGATGCTGTGAAAATGCATTTCTGTCTCTAACTGTAATAATGATTATTTAACACCATGCTGCAAACCAACTTGCTGTTTCGTTAGAGTGAGGCATTGTCTCTGTCTCAGTGCGATTGCCATAGCTTAAAGCACTCACAAACACAGCAGATAATACCTCAACTGTAAAATTTACATTCTCACGTTAAAATCCCTCCGCGGCTCATCCCTCTTTATATCTGTAACCTCCTCAATCTACAAAAAATGTTTTGAGATCGATGTGTTCCTGTAATTCTGGCCTCTTGAACATCTCCCATTTCCATCATTCCATCACGTTGCCTACAACTGCCTGGCCCTAAACTCTGGAACTCTCTCCCTCAACCTCCCTACATCCCTCTCTCTCTTCAGATGGTCCTTAAAACGGACTGGTTTTATCAAGCTTTCCGTCCCCGATGTGTCGCTGGGTGGCTCTGTAGGAGACCTCCTTTGATGAACCTTCCACTGAAGCATACTGAAACGCTTTACTGTGTTACAGGTGCTTTATATTGTTGGCTGGCACTTTATGCAGGCTCGGTACACAGAGATTAGAGCAGTTTACATCCTGACACAGAATGTCGCCAGTGACACACATACATCTGATGAATCAGCGATAACCAATCCGCTGCCTCGGTATTTTATCTTGTTGCCAGGAGAACGGACCAATGATCTGAGAGTCTAACATTACACTGTCAATTCACTACTTGTCTGAAAGCATTAGTAATAATTTGAAAAGCTGATGGCCAATTATTGTTTCAGTCATTTCCACTTCTACCATCCCTGATTTTGAATTCCGTCAAGCCAGGTGTAAGGAAGACGATACATTAACACAAACTCCTCACACTGACAGGTCAACATTTTAAGCAGAAAGTGGCCATTCAGCATCCTGAGCCCCTTTACCACTCAATGAGATCATGGCTGATTTTTAGCTTAACTCCATCTAACCACCTTAATTACTCGTAATCTCCTTACCCAATAAGTATCTATCAACCTCAGTTTTGAAATGTTTAATTTCAGCAATGTTTCGGTGGAGGGGATTCCAGATTCACACTCCCCTCTGTAAGGAAGCGCTCCCTGACTTCACCCCTGGGAAACCTGGCTCTAATTTTAATGTTCTGCCCCCGCTCCTTGATCCCCATCAGAGGAACTTGTTTCTCTCTCCCTATCCCATCAAGGCCTTTAATCTGCTTAGTCATCTTGATTAAATTGCCCTGTAATCTGCTAAAATCCAGGAAAAGCCAAGTCTATCATTGCAATTTAACCCTTTAGCCCCTGGTATCATTCTGGTGAATCTCCTTCCAGAACATCCTTCCTGAGATGCAATACCCAGGAATGAACAATTCATCCAGGCGGAATCTTCTGACCAGTGCAACTGGAACAGAGCTTCCTCCGATTTGTATTTAAGCAGCATCTGCATTTGGAGGAACGTATGTGCACTCCAACACATTCTCTCATCCACCTTCTTCCGTCGGGAAAAAGATACAGAAGTCTGAGGTCACGTACCAACCGACTCAAGAACAGCTTCTTCCCTGCTGCTGTCAGACTTTTGAATGGACCTCCCTTGCATTAAGTTGATCTTTATCTACACTCTAGCTAGAACATAGAACAGTACAGCACAGAACAGGCCCTTCGGCCCACGATGTTGTGCCGAGCTTTATCTGAAACCAAGATCAAGCTATCCCACTCCCTATCATCCTGGTGTGCTCCATGTGCCTATCCAATAACCGCTTAAATGTTCCTAAAGTGTCTAACTCCACTATCACTGCAGGCAGTCCATTCCACACCCCAACCACTCTCTGAGTAAAGAACCTACCTCGGACATCCTTCCTATATCTCCCACCATGAACCCTATAGTTATGCCCCCTTGTAATAGCTCCATCCACCCGAGGAAATAGTCTTTGAACGTTCACTCTATCTATCCCCTTCATCATTTTATAAACCTCCATCAAGTCTCCCCTCAACCTCCTCCGCTCCAGGGAGAACAGCCCTAGCTCCCTCAACCTTTCCTCATAAGACCTACCCTCCAAACCAAGCAGAATCCTGGTAAATCTCCTTTGCACTCTTTCCAGCGCTTCCACATCCTTCTTATAGTGAGGTGACCAGAACTGCACACAATATTCCAAATGTGGTCTCACCAAGGTCATGTACAGTTGCAGCATAACCCCACGGCTCTTAAACTCCAACCCCCTGCTAATAAAAGCTAACACACTATAGGCCTTCTTCATAGCTCTATCCACTTGAGTGGCAACCTTCAGAGATCTGTGGATATGGACCCCAAGATCTCTCTGTTCCTCCACAGTCTTCAGAACCCTACCTTTAGAACATAGAACATAGAACAGTACAGCACAGAACAGGCCCTTCGGCCCACGATGTTGTGCCAAGCTTTATCTGAAACCAAGATCAAGCTATCCCACTCCCTGTCATCCTGGTGTGCTCCATGTGCCTATCCAATAACCACTTAAATGTTCCTAAAGTGTCTGACTCCACTATCACTGCAGGCAGTCCATTCCATACCCCAACCACTCTCTGCGTAAAGAACCTACCTCTGATATCCTTCCTGTATCTCCCACCACGAACCCTATAGTTATGCTCCCTTGTAATAGCTCCATCCACCCGAGGAAATAGTCTTTGACCCTGTAATCAACATTTAAATGAGTCCCACCAAAATGAATCATCTCACATTTATCAGGGTTAAACTCCATCTGCCATTTTTCAGCCCAGCTTTGCATCCTATCTATGTCTCTTTGCCGTCTACAACAGCCCTCCACCTCATCCTCTACTCCACCAATCTTGGTGTCATCAGCAAATTTACTGATCCACCCTTCAGCCCCCTCCTCTAAGTCATTAATAAAAATCACAAAGAGCAGAGGACCAAGCACTGATCCCTGCGGCACACCGCTAGCAACCTGCCTCCAATCCGAAAATTTTCCATCGACCACCACCCTCTGTCTTCGATCAGACAGCCAGTTACCTATCCAATCGGCCAACTTTCCCTCTATCCCACACCTCCTCACTTTCATCATAAGCCGACCATGGGGGACCTTTTACTCAAGAGAGTCACTATTACTGTAACATTACATTCTGCACTCTCTCGTTTCCTTCTCTATGAACGGCATGTTTTGTATAGCGCGCAAGAAACAATACTTTTCACCAGATACTAATACATATGACAATAATAAATCAACTCAAAAATCATTCAGGTAGTTTTGTGGGAGCCTCAGAAAGATTATTGGAAATCTGGAATTCTCCTCCTCAAAAGACTGTCGACAGTGGCAGTCAATGTAATCTTTCTAATAAAAAGGGGAGGGGGTAGCTGAAGAAAATGTTGGTCACTTAGAGAGTGAAACATTCCTACTTTTATATTCCATTTCCCTTGCAGTAAAGCCCAACATTCTATTTGCCTTCCGAATCACTGCTGTACCTGCAGACTGTTTTGTGATTTATGTACCAGGGCACCCAGATCCCTCTGTACTGCAGACTCTGCAATCTTTCATCATTTAAATAATATGCTGCTTTATATTCTTTCTGCCAAAGTGGACAACTTCACATTTTCCCACATTATACCCCATCTGACATGTTTTTACGCACTCACTTAACCTATCTAATGTCCCTTTTTCAGATTCCTATGTCCACTTCACAACTTACTCTTTCAACTTTTTGTGTGACAACCACATTTTTAGGAACCACACATTTGTCCCCCTCATCCAAGTCACTGATGTAGTTTTTAAATAGTTGAGGCTCCACCACTGATCCCTGTGGCACTCCATTAATTACAGAAAAACACCCATTATCCCTGCTCACTGCTTCCTGTTAGATATATAGTCCTTTATCCATGCTAAGGCATTACCCACTACACAGAGTTCTTATCTTGTGCAGTAACCTTTGATGTGACACTTCATTAAAAGCCTTTTGGAAAACCAAGTACACCACATCCACAGGTTCCCCCTTATCTACCTCACTTGATACTTCCTCAAGGAGCTCCAATAAATTAAAAGAGAAAATGCTGCAAAATCTCAGTAGGTCTGGCAGCATCTGTAAGGAGATTATAGAGTTGATGTTTTGAGTCCAGATGACCCTTTGTCAAAGCTCTGGTCATCTGGACACGAAACATCAGCTCTTTTCTCTCCTTACAGAGGTTGCCAGACCTGCTGAGATTTTCCAGCATTTTCTGTTTTGGTTTCAGATTCCAGCATCTGCAGAAATGTGCTTTTATCCAATAAATTAAACAGGATTTTGATTTCACAAAGCTATGCTGAATCTGCCTGATCTCACCATGGTTTCATAAGTATCTTGCTATAACCTTCTTAATAATGGATTCTAGCAAATTCCCTGTGACAGATGTTAGGTTTACTGGTTTGTAATTTCCTACTTTCTTGAATTAAGTTGTTGCAACTCTCTGTATCTCTCTCTCCAACTCTGCATCTCCATCTCCCACTCTTTCTTTCAAGCTCATTCTGTATCTCTCGTTCTCTGTGCATCACTCTCTCCATCCTTCCCTTTCTCTCCCTCTCGCTGTATCTCCCTCTCTCCCCTCCATCTCCCCTTCTCCCTCTTTATCTTCCACCCTGTCCTTTTGCCATCTCTCCCTCTCTTTTGCACTCCCTTCATCTCTTTCCACCTCCCTCAGTCTCTCTCTATCCCAGCCTTTGTCTCTCTCTCCCTCCCTCACTATCACACTCTGTCACTCTCTCTGTGTCTCTCTATCACTCGTTCTGTCACTGTCTCTCTCTGTCTCTCTGTCAGTGTCTCTCTATCACTGTCTCCCTCACACTCTGTCTCTGTCTCTCTCGCTGTATCTGTCACTGTCTCTCTCTGTCTCTCTGTCAGTGTCTCTCTATCACTGTCTCCCTCACACTCTGTCTCTCTGTCTCTCTCGCTGTATCTGTCACTGTCTCTCTCTGTCTCTCTGTCAGTGTCTCTCTATCACTGTCTCCCTCACACTCTGTCTCTCTGTCTCTCTCGCTGTATCTGTCACTGTCTCTGTCACTCTCTCTCTTGATGTGGAGATCTCTCTCTTACCCGGGGTGTCTCTGGCTCATTCTCCGATGCTGCTGCGCTGGGCCCGGGCTGTAGGCGGCTCTGTGTCTCCGGGAATCTCCGGGACTCCGAGTCCGGGCTCCGGGCCTGAGCGACGCGTTGCTATGGCGAAGGCGGGGCCAATGGCGGTAACCAGGGGCGGGACCAGAGGTAGTAACTAGGGGCGGGACCAGTGGCGGTAACCAGGGGCGGGGCCAGTGGCCGTAGCTAGGGGCGGGGCCAGTGGCTGTAACCAGGGGCGGGGCGTGTGGCGGTAACCAGGGGCGGGGCCAGGAGCGGTAACTAGGGGCGGGGCTAATGACGGTATTTAGGGGTGGGGTTTTGCCCGCATGACACTGTCTTTTCCAGCCAATGCGATTTGGCTCCGCCCCCTTGCCGATGATGCAGGCGGAGTTTCTGGAAAGTTCTGAGAGTGCGGGCGCTGCGCGGGAAGCGGAGAGACCGAGCGGGGAGCACTGACTGTGAGGCAAGGAGACTTTCCAGAACCTTCTGTCTTTATTTCAGATTTCCAGTATCTGCAGCATCTTCCCCAATGTCTGCTGAGAACAAAGAGGATTCAGCGATCCGGGTACATCCCCCTCCCCCACAGGAAACCCAATTAACCCCAAAATATCCCCCCACACATCTGTGTAAACCAGCTTCCCCACCCCGTACCCTCAGCACAGCGCCTGGCATCCCGGAGCTGGCACCTCCTGGACACGGTTAGCCGGGACACTGAGTGTGCGTAATTTCACACATATTACAGGACACGCACTCCACACCACTCAGCTGCCCTGCCACGGCTTTACTTTCCCTACATTTCCTTTAGTCTCGGTTGTTTATAGTATTCTGGCCCCAACATTCCCTTATACCAGACACTGATTTTTCACACAGTGAACACTTGGTGGTCAATCAACTTTCTAGTTTCCTGCAACTTTGAGATTGCATTTTGCCCCATTGCTGCCTCACGAGCAGAAACACTCAACAGATAACTAACCTCTTCTCATGAAGCAGGGTAAGATCACCCTCCCCCCGCAACAAGGGTCGAGATATCCAAACAGCACCTCCCTCCCCATTGCAATAAATTCCCACTTTGAGCCAAATGCTGAAATAAACTCGATTAGTCCCTCTCTCGGAATGAAGTCTCCTTCACTGACTGTTGACTCTTAAATCCAAAGATTCCCCTTTATCCACCTCACTTGTTAGTTCCTCGAGGAACTCTAATAAATTAAATAAACAGGATTTACAAAGAACAGCACAGAACAGGCCCTTCCGGCATTTCACAAAGATCTACAAGGATGGTTCCAGGAATGAAATATAAATATTGTACCAGGAACAAAATATAAAAACTGATAGTAAAAGTTTTTACAAATATATAAAACGGAAAAGAGTGGCTAAAGTAAATGTTGGTCCCTTAGAAGATGAGGAGGGGGATTTAATAATAGGAAACGAGGAAATGGCCGAGGCCTTAAACAAATTTTTTGTGTCGGTCTTCACAGTGGAGGACACAAATAGCTTACCAATAATTGACGGTCATGGGACTGTAGGGGGTGAGGACCTTAAAACGATCACTATTACTAAAGAGGTCCAAAGATGTGCGGGTTAGGTCGATTGGCCATGCTAAAATTGCCCCTTAGTGTTCTGGGATGCGTAGGTTAGAGGGATTAGCGGATAAAATATGTAGGGATATGGGGGTAGGCCTGGGTGGGATTGTGGTCGGTGCAGACTCGATGGGCCGAATGGCCTCTTTCTGTACTGTAGGGTTTCTATGATTCTATGAGGTAGTGCTGGGTAGGCTAATTGGACTAAAGGTAGACAAGTCCCCTGGTCCGGATGGAATGCATCCCAGGGTACTAAAAGAAACGGCAGAACAAATAGCAAATGCATTAGTTGTAATTTATCAAAATTCACTGGACTCTGGGGAGGTGCCAGCTGATTGGAAAACAGCTAATGTAACGCCACTGTTTAAAAAAGGAGGTAGACAAAAGGCAGGTAACTACAGGCCGGTTAACTTAACATCCGTAGTTGGGAAAATGCTGGAATCTATCATTAAGGAAGAAATAGGACACCTGGAAAAGAATAGTTCAATCAAGCAGACGCAGCATGGATTCATGAAGGGAAAGTCATGTTTGACTAATTTACTGGAATTTTTTGAGGATATAACGAGTGCGGTTGACAGAGGGGAACCGGTGGATGTGGTATATTTAGATTTCCAGAAGGCATTCGATAAGGTGCCTCACAAAAGGTTGCTGCATAAGATAAAGGTCCACAGAGTTGGGGGTAAAGTGTTAGTGTGGATTGAGGATTGGCTATCTAACAGAAAGCAGAGAGTCGGAATAAATGGGTGCTTTTCCGGTTGGCAATCAGTGACTAGTGGCATGCCGCAGGGATCGGTGCTGGGGCCTCAACTATTTTCCATATACATAGACGATCTGGAGGTGGGGACGAGTGTAGGGGAACAAAGTTTGCGGATGATACAAAGATGAGTGGGAAAGCAAATTGCATGGAGGACACAGAGAGTCTGCAGAGAGACTTGGATAGGCTAAGTGAGTGGGCAAGGATCTGGCAGATGGAGTATAACGTTGGTAAGTGTGAGGTTATCCACTTTGGAAGGAATAATAGTAAAATGGACTGTAAAGGGAAAAATACAAGGGAGCACACTTTAAAATGGCTGCTTGGCACATAAAGGGTTAACTGGGAAAGAAGCCAAAAAGCAGACACCGGCTCCCACTTATCAGAAATCACTTTAAATCAAAACCTAACAGACAAGCCATTCCCAAATCACAGACAGTGACTCATAGCAAACAAACACCTCAGGAAGCCAAGCCAAGGGTCGAGATATATTTTAAGATAAGGAAAAACCCGAAACAAAGACCTTAGGAAAGGCGGAAAAATATGAATGCAAGGAAACCAATTAACACCTGAATGAGCCGAAACTAACCATTGATAGATACAGACATGAGGAAATGTACCCATTCATAAAATGTTAAATGTCTATACCTGTTTGTACTTGCTTAAACGATGTGATAATGTTCGAATCACCGGTTTACCCATTGTGTAAAGGGTATAAAAATGAACCGCTCCCGACATTCTAGTGAGAAAAGGTGTTCTACGAACTTGTGCCTTACCTCCCGGAGCTCCGTTTAATAAATCGTATTTTCTGAATCTCGAAGTCTGACTACTAGTGGATTTTTCCCACAACAGGACTATCATTTAAACGGTGAAAAATTACAACATGCTACTGTGCAGAGGGACCTGGAGGTCCTTGTGCATGAATCACAAAAACTCAGTTTGCAGGTGCAGCAGGTGATCAAGAAGGCAAATGGAATGTTGGTCTTTATCGTGAGAGGGATGGAGTATAAAAGCAGGGAAGTCATGCTGCAACTGTACAGGATACTGGTGAGGCCGCACCTAGAGTACTGTGTACAACTTTGGTCCCCTTATTTAAGAAAGGATATATTGGCTTTGGAGGGGGTACAGAGTAGGTTCACCAGGTTGATTCCAGAGATGAGGGAGTTAGCTTATGAGGAGAGATTGAGTAGACTGGGCCTGTACTCATTGGAGTTTAGAAGGTTGAGGGGAGATCTTATAGAGACATATAAGATAACGAAGGGGCGAGACAGGGTAGAAGCAGCGAGGTTATTTCCACTTACAATGGAAACAAGAACTAGGGGACAGAGCCTCAAAATACGGGGGAAGTCAATTTAGAACAGAGTTGAGGAGGAACTTCTTCTCCCAGAGGGTAGTGAATCTTTCGAATTCTCTGCCCAATGAAGCAGTAGAGGCTACCTCGTTAAATGTGTTTAAGTCACAGATAGAAAGATTTTTAACTATTAAGGGAATTAAGGGTTATGGGGAGCGGGCGGGTAAGTGGAACTGAACCCACTATCAGATCAGCCATGATCTTATTGAATGGCGGAGCAGGCTTGAGGGGCTAGATGGCCTACTCCTGCTCCTATTTCTTATGTTCTTATGTTTCTTATGAGAAACTTCCATTGTGAAGCTCGATTAGAGAGGTTAGGAATGTTCTCCTTGAAGAGAAGATGACGAAGAGAAAATTTGATAGAGATGTTCAAAATCATTAAGGGGCTGGACATAGTAGATAGGGAGAAATAGTTCCCACTCGTAAAAGAGTTGATTGAGAATGAGAGGGTGCCGATTTAAAGTGATTTACAAAAGAAGAAAATGTGGGAAAAAACTTTTTCACACAGCGAGTGGTTTGAGTCTGGATTGCACTGCCTGGAAGTGTGGTGGAGGCAGGTTCAATGGAAACATTCAAGAGAGCGTTAGATGATTATTTGAATAGAGAAACAATGGTGAGGGATACGGAGAAAAGGCAAAGGAATGGCACTAAGTCATGATGCTCGTTTGGAAAGCCGGTACAGTGGGCCAAATAACTTCCTCCTGTACTGTTAAGAATTCTGTGATTCTGAAAGCCAGATGTTATGGAATCATAATGATAAGTATCGTGCTTTTCCTCCTTGATAATGAACTCTAGCAATTCCCCTATGATAGATGTTAGGTTAACTGGCCTATAATTTCCTGCTTTCTACCTTCCTGTTTTCTTGAAAAAATATATCACAGTTTCCATTTTCCAATCTACTGGGACCATTCCACAATCTAAGTAATTTTGGAAAATGATAAACAATGCATCTATTATCTCTGCGGCCACTTTTTTTTTAAAGTCCCTAAGTGTATAGGCCGTCTAGTCCTGGGAACTTGTCAGCCTTAGCTCTTTTAGTTTTCCCACTATCTGGTCCCTGGACATGGTTATTGTTTGAAGTTGCTCTCTTTGTTTCACTTCTTGATTTTCAAGTGTCTTTGGGAAGTTTTATGTCTTCTATAGTGAAGACAGACACACAAAACCTGTTCAGTGCTTCCACCATTTCCTTGTCTTCCATTATTAATTCCCTGGACTCTCTAGAAGATTAATACTACCTTTAGTTATTCTTTTCCTATTTAGATACTTGTAAAAACTCTTGCTATCTGTTTTTATATCACATATAAATGTAGAAACATAGGAAAAAGGAGCAGGAGTAGGCCATTCAGCCCCTCAAGCCTGCTCCACCATTCACTCAGATCATGGCTGGTCATCCAACTGGATAGCCTGATCCTGCCTTCCCCCATATCCTTTTATCCCCTTCACCCCAAGAGCTATATCTAACTCTTTAAAACTTAGTATTTTGGGCTCAACTGCTTTCTGTGGTACTCACCATCTTTCTCTCATACTTTACCTGCTCCCTCTTTGTTATTTTTAAAAATGATTCTTCGCTGCTCCTTAAATGTGCAGCAATTACTTCCTTACTAATTGATTTAAACAATTTTCTGACAATAGATGTTAAGCTAAATAACGTATAGCTACCCGTCTTTTGCCTCCTTCCCTTTGAAATTACAACCAATGCATCCACTATCTCTGTAGCTACTTCTTTTAGGATCCTAGGATGCAAGCATCAGGGCCATGGGACCTATCTGCTTTTAGCCCCATTCATTTGTTTCATACGGCTTCTCTAGTGATGCTTAATTCCTCCACCGTGTTTAGTTTCACTTTAAGCTTCGCCTGCATTGTAATTGAGATTTTACGACATAAAAGCAATCACAGGCTTTAAAAAGGCTAAACTGTTGTTTAGCAACCAGAGGTCCACACTGAAAAGCAGAATGTTTGAGTTCAGTCTGAAATCAGGTAACCCAGAAACAAGAAGCGTTCCACAGGAACTGCCAGTACTGAGCAGGAAAATATAGAGGGACAGAAAGTAAGTCTCAGAGGCTGAAGACCAGTCAGAAATCAGGGAATCTGAGTTCCAGAAAGCTGAACAAACAAAGAGCAGAAATTAGGAAAAGGGTTACTTTCAATGAAGTCAGGAGCAGAGAGAGGCTCCCAATTAAAGGCAGGGCAGCAAGGAACAAACCTGGAGATGTTGGCTAGCGATGGCCAAACATCCATGGTCATCTTAAGGTTGGTGATGCCTTAATGCAGCCTGTGGTGTTCTGTTGGCATGGCTGGGATAAATGAGAGATTGTGTGGAAGCTTGAATGCACATGGTGATCCAAGGCAGAGGAATATCGAAAGGAGGTTGAAATCCTGGAAGTGGATCCTTGGTGAAGCATAAAGTTGGAGAAGGTTCCAGGCATGTTCTTCGAGAGTGGATTTTGGAAACCCTGGTATGAAAATCAGAGTTCCAGAGAGACCAGTTGGTACAGTGTGACAAACATCTGTGGGGATTTGATGAAAATCCACAGAATTTGCATTAGGTGGCATTTGTCATTTGTTCAGAGTGTGGTGTGTCTGACCACATTTCCCCTATTGGTTTGCATGGGCTGAGTACTTATTGAGAACATTATAGTATAAGATACATTTTGTAACATGTGCTACCCTTACAAATCTGTGTACATTGTGTACATGTGTAAAGATATAGCTGGGGTAAAGGAGTAGTGGATTTTTGAGCTGCAACTTCTGTACCTTATTCAATAAATAGATGGGTGAGATCCTAAATGAATATTTCTCATCAGTATTTACTGTTGAGAAAAGCATGGGTGTTAGGGAACTTGGGGAAATAAATAGTGGTGTCTTGAGGAGTGTACATATTACAGAGAAGGAGGTGCTGGAAGTCTTAAAGTGCATCATGGTAGATAAATCCCCGGAACCTGATGAAGTGTATCCCAGGACGTTGTGGGAGGCTAGGGAGGAAATTGCGGGTCCCCTCGCCGAGATATTTGAATCATCGATAGTCACGGGTGAGGTGCCTGAAGATTGGAGAGTGGCAAATGTTGTGCCTTTGTTTAAAAAGGGCTGCAGGGAAAAGCCTGGAATCTACAGGCCAGTGAGCCTCACATCTGTGGTGGGTAAATTGTTGGAAGGTATTTTGAGAGACAGGATCTACAGGCATTTAGAGATGCAAGGACTGATTAGGAACAGTCAGCATGGCTTTGTGAGTGGAAAATCATGTCTCACAAATTTAATTGAGTTTTTTGAAGGGGTAACCAAGAAGGTAGATGAGGGCAGTGCAGTTGATGTTGTCTACATGGACTTTAGCAAGGCCTTTGACAAGGTACCGCATGGTAGGTTGTTGCATAAAGTTAAATCTCACGGGATCCAGGGTGAGGTATCTAAATGGATACAAAATTGGCTTCTTGACAGAGGCCAAAGGATGGTTGTCGAGGGTTGTTTTTCAAACTGGAGGCCTGTGACCAGCGGTGTGCCTCAGGGATCAGTGCTGGGCCCACTGTTACTTGTCATTTATATTAATGATTTGGATGAGAATATAGGAGGCATGGTTAGTAAGTTTGCAGATGACACCAAGATTGGTGGCATAATGGACAGTGAAGAAAGTTATCTCGGATTGCAACGGGATCTTGATCAATTGGGCCAGTGGGCTGACGAATGGCAGATGGAGTTTAATTTAGACAAATGCGAGTTGATGCATTTTGGTAGATTGAACCAGGGCAGGACTTACTCAGTTAATGGTAGGGCGTTGGGGAAAGTTACAGAATAAAGAGATCGAGGGGTACATGTTCATAGCTCCTTGAAAGTGGAGTCACAGGTGGACAGAGTGGTGAAGAGGGCATTCAGCATGCTTGGTTTCATCGGTCAGAACATTGAATACAGAAGTTGGGACGTCTTGTTGAAGTTGTACAAGACATTGGTAAGGCCACACTTGGAATACTGTGTACAATTCTGGTCACTATTATAGAAAGGATATTATTAAACTAGAAAGAGTGCAGAAAAGATTTACTCGGATGCTTTTGGGACTTGATGGATTGAGTTATAAGGAGAGGCTGAATAGATTGGGACTTTTTTCTCTGGAGCGTAGGAGGCTGAGGGGTGACCTTGTAGAGGTCTATAAAATAATGAGGGGCATAGACAAGGTAGATAGTCAATATCTTTTCCCAAAAGTAGGGGAGTCTAAAACTAGAGGGCATAGGTTTAAGGTGAGAGGGGAGAGATACCAAAGTGTCCAGAGGGGCAATTATTTCACACAGAGGGTGGTGAGTGTCTGGAACAAGCTGCCAGAGGTCGAAGTAGAGGTGGGTACAATTTTATCTTTTAAAAAGCATTTAGATAGTTACATAGGTACGATGGGTATAGAGGGATATGGGTCAAATGCGGGCAATTGAGATTAGCTGAGGGGTTTTTAAAAAAAGGGCGGCATGGACAAGTTGGGCTGAAGGGCCTGTTTCCATGCTGTAAACCTCTATGATTCTATGACTCTAAATACCTTTTATTCCAAACAAAGCCTGAAATCTATTGATGACACTAGAGTTCCACACAACATAACAACACTGACCCTCATTGGTCCTTGATCAGCAAAGATACAACACAGATTCTTCACCATCCTTTTAATCACAGTTGACAATTACAATTTAGCGTCAACATGAATGGCTAGCATGGGATCCTCCGCAGTATTAATGATTTGGAGAGATACTCTGCCATCTGGACCAACATCGACCTGCAAACCCGTGCAGCGATCGCCCTCCTTCTGTCCTGAGATAACATCACAGTATGTTCCAGCTGGGAGCCCCGTCTGTAAAGTGACACCCATGTTCCTGCATTGGAAGAGAAACCAAATGATAGGCCACTTGCAGAGTCTGAACATCCATGGACAACAAAACAGAATAAACATTGGAGCATAGGATCTCAGAGAAGGAGTAAGCCATTTGGCCCTGCAAACCTCCGCCACCATTCGATAAAATCATGGCTAATCTGGTTTATGGTTCCAACTACACTTTCTGTCCCCCATAACCCTCGGCTCTCCCCATAACCCTTGACTCCTGTGTCTGTCAACAATCCGCCTAACTCATTAAATAATTGGCTGCTTTTCTATTATTCCTGCCAAAGCAGACAAGTTCACATTTACCCTGCTGCCTCACAGAGCCAGGGACCCCTGGGTTTGATTCTGGCCTTGGATGACTGCGTGGAATTTGCATGTTCTCCCCATGTCTGCGTGGGTTTCCTCCGGGTGCTCCAGTTTCCTCCCACAGTCCGAAAGATATGCTGGTTAGGTGCATGCTAAATTCTCCCTCAGTGTACCCGAACAGGCGCCAGAGTGTGGCGACTAGGGGATTTTCACATAACTTTATTGCAGTGTTAATGTAAGCCTACTTGTGACACTATTAAAATAGACTTTTAAACATTATACTCCATCTGCCAATCTTTTGCCCACACTCTTAGCGTTTCTATAATTCTTTGCAGAATTTCTACATTCTCTTGACAACTTACTTTCCTGGCTGTCTTGGTGTCAATGGCAAATTTGGCTATCACACATTTGGTCCCTTCATTCAGGTCATTGATAAATAAGATTGTAAATAGTTGAGGCCTCCGCTTCTTCTTGAGAGTTATCAAACAACTCTACTGTCCTACCTTTTATCCTACTTTCCCAGCTCACTTTAGCTTTGCCTCCATAATCTCATAGTTACTTTTATTTAAGTTTAAAACACTCGGCTTCGGCCCACACTTCTCCCCTTCAAACTGCATGTGAAATTCTACCATGTTATGATTGCTGTTATAGAACAAAGAAAATTACAGCACAGGAACAGGCCCTTTGGCCCTCCAAATCTGCACCGATCATGCTGCCTGACTTAACTAAAACGCCTACCCTTCGGGGGACCATATCCCTCTTTTCCCATTCTATTCATGTATTTGTCAAGACGCCCTTTAAAAGTCACTACCGTATCTGCTTCCATTACCTCCCCTGGCAACGAGTTCCAGGCACCCACCATCTTCTGTGTAAAAAATCTGCCTCGTACATCTCCTTTAAACCTTGCACCTCGCACCTTAAACCTGTGCCCCCAGTAATTGAATCTTCCACCCTGGGAAAAAGTTTCTGACTATCCACTCTGTCCATGCCCTTCATAATCTTGTAGACTTCTATCAGGTCTCCCCTCAACCTCTGTCTAGAGGTTCCTTTATCATGAGGTTATCAATTCTGTCTCATTACACATTACCAAATCGAGAATAGCCTGCTCACTTCTAGAAGGTACTGCTCTAAGAAATTTTCAAAAATACACTCTATGACCTCACTTTGCAAGCTACCTTCGCTAATCTGATTCACCTCAAAGAACAAAGAACAGTACAGCACAGGAAACAGGCCCTTTGGCCCTCCAAGCCTGTGCCGCTCATTGGTCCAACTAGACCATTCGTTTGTATCCCTCCATTCCCAGAATGCTCATGTGACCATCCAGGTAAGTCTTAAACGATGCCAGCATGTCTGCCTCCACCACCCTACTTGGCAGCGCATTCCAGGCCCCCACCACTCTCTGTGTAAAAAAACGTCCCTCTGATATCTGAGTTATACCTCGCCCCTCTCACCTTGAGCCCGTGACCCCTCGTGATCGTCACCTCTGACCTGGGAAAAAGTTCCCCACTGTTCACCCTATCTATACCCTTCATAATTTTGTACACAAAATCTACATGTAGATTAAAGTCGCCCATGATTATTCTGGTACCTTTCTTAGACAGCCCATTTATTTCTTCCTGGGAATTCTGTCAACTGAGTACATCTACACTCAAGAACTGTATCTGCCCATAGTCTCCGGAGTTTAGAAGAACAACAGGTGATCTCATTAAAAGGGAAGCGGACGGGGGGGAGGCTAATTACAACGATATTAGGCAGGAACTGAAGAATGTAGATTGGGGGCAGATGTTTGAGGGGAAATAAACATCTGGCATGTGGGAGGCTTTCAAGTGTAAACTGATAGGGATTCAGGACCGGCACATTCCTGTAAGGATGAAGGATAACTATGGCAAGTTTTGGGAACCTTGGATAACGAGAGATATTGTGAGCCTAGTCAAAGAGAAAAAGGAAGCATTTGTCAAGGCTAGGAGGCTGGGAACACACAAAGCAAGTGTGGAATACAAGGAAAGTAGAAAGAAATTTAAGCAAGAAGTAAGGAGGGCTAAAAGGGGTCACGAAAAGTCATTGGCCAGCAGGATTAAGGAAAATCCCAAGGCTTTTTATACATTTTGAGAGCAAGAGGGGCAAGATTATAAGGGGCATGGACAGGGAAGCTTTTTCCCAGGTTGCAAGAGTCAATTACTAGGGGACTTGGGTTCAAGGTGCGAGGGGCAAGGTTTAAAGGAGATCTACGAAGCAAGTTTTTTACACAGAGAGTAGTGGGTGCCTGGAACTCACTGCCGGGGGAGATAGTGGAAGCAGATACGACAGTGACTTTTAAGGGGTGTCTTGACAAATACATGAATAGGTTGGGAATGGAGAGATATGGTCCCCGGAAGGGTAGGGAGTTTTAGTTCATAGAACATAACAGCGCAGTACAGGCCCTTTGGCTCTCGATGTTGCACCGACCAGTGAAACCAATCTCAAGCCCATCTAACCTACACTATTCCAATATCATCCATATGTTTATCCAATGACCATTTAAATGCCCTTCATGTTGGCGAGTCCACTACTGTGCAGGCAGGGCATTCCACGCCCTTACTACTCTCTGAGTGAAGAATCTATCTCTGACATCTGTCCTATATCTATCACTCCTCAATTTAAAGCTATGTCCCCTCGTGCTAGCTATCACCATCCGAGGAAAAAGGCTGTCACTATCCACCCTATCTAATCCTCTGTTCATCTTCTTCTCTCTAACGAAAACAACTTCAAGCCCCTCAGCCTTTCCTCATAAGACCTTCCCACCATACCAGGCAACATCCTGGTAAATCTCCTCTGCACCCTTTCCAATGCTTCCACATCCTTCCTATAATGCGGTGACCAGAACTGTTCAGTCGGGCAGCATGGTCGGTGCAGGCTTGGAGGGCCGAAGGGCCTGTTCCTGCACTGTAATTTTCTTTGTTCTTTGAAATACATAAGGTTCTGAAGAGATTGATAGGGTAGATAGTGAGAGATTATTTCTGCTGGTCAAAGAATCTAAAACATGGGGGCACAGTCTCAGGATAAGGGAACAATCATTTAGGACTGAGATGAGAAATTTCTTCATTTAAAGGGTTGTGAATCTTTGTAATTCTCTGCCTTGGAGGGTTGTGGATGCTCCATCGTTGAATATATTTCAGGCTGGGGATAGGCAGATTTCTGGTCTCAGGGAATTACACATTTGAGGAGTGGGCAGAAAAATCGTTAAAGCCCAAGTTCAGCCACACTCGTATTGAATGATGGAGCAGGCTTGATGGGCCGAATGGTCCACATCTAGTCTCTCTGACAACTTTGTCTGCAGGAAGTGTGTCCAGATTTTTGGATCATTGGGATCTCTTCTGGGGAAGGGGTAACCTGTTCAAGAGGGACGGATTGCACCTGAACTGGAGAGGGACTAATATCCTGGCGGGGAGATTTGCTAGAGCCACTCGGAAGGGTTTAAACTAGTTTGGCAGGGGGGTGGGACCCAAAGCAATAGGGAGACAGAAGAGAAGGTTGAGGATAGCACAGAAGTTAAAGAGAGCACATTAAGTAGTAAAGGCAGTGTCAGTAATCCTAGTACCAGACAGATCAGGCAAAAGCAAGACAGAGAGCAAGGAAAGTCCAGATTAAACTGCATTTATTTCAATGCAAGAGACCTGATGGGCAAGGCAGATTAACTCAGGGCATGGATGGATACGTGGGACTGGGATATTATAGCAATTACTGAAACATGGCTAGGGAGGGACAAGACTGGCAGCTCAATGTTCCAGGGTACAGATGCTATAGGAAAGATAGAACAGGAGGTAGGAGAGGAGGGAGGAGTTGCACTTTTGATTAGGGAAAACATCACGGCCGTACTGAGAGGGGATATATCCGAGGGTTCGGCCACTTGAGTCTATATGGGTAGAACTGAGAAATGAGAAGGGGGAAATCACTTTGATAGGATTGTACTATAGGCCCCCAAATAGTCAGCGGAAATCGAGGAGCAAATATGTAAGGAGATTACGGATAGCTCCAAGAAAAATAGGGTGGTAATAGCAGGGGATTTTAACTTTCCCAACATTGACTGGGACAGCCATAGTATTAGAGGGTTGGATGGAGAGAAATTTGTTGAGTGTATTCAGGAGGAATTTCTCATTCAGCATGTGGATGGCCCGACTAGAGAGGGGGCAAAACTTGACCTCGTCTTGGGAAATAAGGAAGGGCAAGTGATAGAAGTGTACAAAGTGAGGCATCACTTTGGGACCATTGATCATAATTCTATTAGTTTTAAGATAGTAATGGAGAATGATAGGTCTGGCCCAAAAATTAAAATTCTAAATTGGGGAAAGGCCAATTTTGATGGTATCAGGCAGAAACTGTCAAAAGTTAATTGGGGGAGTCTGTGGGAAGGCAAAGGAACGTCTGGTAAGTGGCACGCTTTCAAAAGTGTGTTAACATTCCTCTTAGAGTGAAGGGCAAGGCTGGCAGAAGTCGGGAACCCTGGATGTCTCGGGATATTGAGGCTCTGGTCAAGAAGAAGAAGAAGGAGGCACATGACGTGGATAGGCAGCTGGGATCAAGTGAATCCCTTGAAGAGTATAGGGGGTGTAGGGGTAGAGTTAAGAGAGAAATCAAGAGGGCAAAAAGGGGACACGAGATTGCTTTGGCAGATAAGGCAAAGGAGAATCCAAAGAGCTCCTGCAAATACATAAAGGCCAAAAGAGTAACCAGGGCGAGAGTAGGGCCTCTTAAGGATCAACAAGGTCATCTGCGTGCGGATCCACAAGAGATGGGTGAGATCTTAAATGAATATTTCTGATCAGTATTTACTGTTGAGAAAGGCATGGATGTTAGGGAACTTGGGGACATAAATAGTGATGTCTTGAGGAGTTTACATATTACAGAGAAGGAAGTGCTGGAAGTCTTCAAGCGCATCAAGGTAGATAAATCGCGGGACCTGATGAAATGTATCCCAGGACATTGTGGGAGGCGTGGGAGGAAATTGCGGGTCCCCTAGCAGAAAATTTGAATCATCGATAGTCACAGGTGAGGTGCCTGAACTGTTGTGGCTTTGTTTAAAAAGGGCTGCAGGGAAAAGCCTGGGAACTACAGGCCAGTGAGCCTCACATCTGTGGTGGGTAAGTTGTTGGAAGGTATTTTGAGAGACAGACTCTACATGCATTTAGAGATGCAAGGACTGATTAGGGACAATCAGCATAGCTTTGTGAATGGAAAATCGTCTCACAAATTTGATTGAGTTTTTTGAAGGGGTAACCAAGAAGGTTGATGAGGGCAGTGCAGTTGATGTTGTCTATATGGACGTTAGCAAGGCCTTTGACAAGGTACCGCATGATTGGTTGTTGCATATGGTTAAATCGCATGGGATTCAGGGTGAAGTAGCTAAATGGATACAAAACTGGGTTGATGACAGAAGCCAGAAGGTGGTTGTAGGGGGTTGTTTTTCAAACTGGAGGCCTGTGACCAGCGGTGTGCCTCAGGGATCAGTGCTGGGTCCACTGTTATTTGTCATTTATATTAATGATTTGGATGAGAATATAGGGGGCATGGTTAGTAAGTTTGCAGATGACACCAAGATTGGTGGCATAGTGGACAGTGAAGAAGGTTATATCCGATTGCAATGGGATCTTGATCAATTGGGCCAGTGGGCTGACGAATGGCAGATGGAGTTTAATTTAGACAAATGCAAGGTGATGCATTTTGGTAGATTGAACCAGGGCAGGACTTACTCAGTTAATGGTAGGGCATTGGGAGAGTTACAGAACAAAGAGATTTAGGGGTACATGTTCATAGCTCCTTGAAAGTGAAGTCACAGGTGGACAGAGTGGTGAAGAAGGCATTCAGCATGCTTGGTTTCATTGGTCAGAACATTGAATACAGGAGTTGGGACGTCTTGTTGAAGTTGTACAAGACATTGGTAAGGCCACACTTGGAATACTGTGTACAATTCTGGTCACCCTATTATAGAAAGGATATTATTAAACTAGAAAGAGTGCAGAAAAGATTTACTGGGATGCTACCGGGACTTGATGGTTTGAGTTATAAGGAGAGGCTTGATAGACTGGGATTTTTTTCTCTGGAACGTAGAAGGCTGAGGAGTGATCTTGTAGAGGTCTATAAAATAATGAGGGGCACAGATCAGCTAGAAATTCAATATCTTTTCCCAAAAGTAGGGGAGTCTAAAATTAGAGGGCATAGGTTTAAGATGAGAGGGGAGAGATACAAAAGTGTCCAGAGGTGCAATTTTTTCACACAGAGGGTGGTGAGTGTCTGGAACGAGCTGCCAGAGGTAGTAGTAGAGGCGGGTACAATTTTGTCTTTTAAAAAGCGTTTAGACAGTTACATGGGTAAGATGGGTATGGGCCAAATGGGTAAGATGGATATGGGCCAAATGCGGGCAATTGGGACTAGCTTAGGAGTTTAAAAAAAAAGGGCGGCATGGACAAGTTGGACCGAAGAACCTGTTTCCATGGTGTAAACCTCATCACCTTCTCCTATTCTGTTCTTAAATATCCCTTCCAATTTAGCAATGTACTCGTGTCTGTCCCTGCTGCATTACTGTGTACCTGCTGCATTACTGTGTACCTGCTGCATTACTATGTACCTGCTGCATTACTATGTACCTGCTGCCTTACTATGTACCTGCTGCATTACTGTGTACCTGCTGCATTACTGTGTACCTGCTGCATTACTATGTACCTGCTGCATTACTGTGACATTTCTGCACTAGCGTGTCACCACTGCTGTGTACAGTTCTGGTCACTCTATGATAGAAAGGATATTATTAAACTAGAAAGAATGCAGAAAAGATTTACGAGGATGCTACTGGGACTTGATGGTTTGAGTTATAAGGAGAGGCTGGATAGACTGGGACTTTTTTCTCTGGAGCGTAGGAGGCTGAGGGGTGACCTTATAGAGGTCTATAAAATAATGAGGGGCACAGATCAGCTAGATAGTCAATATCCTTTCCCAAAGATAGTGGAGTCCAAAACTAGAGGGGAGAGATATAAAAGGGTTCAGAGGGGCAATGTTTTCACACAGAGGGTGGTGAGTGTCTGGAACAAGCTGCCAGAGGTAGTAGCAGAGGTGGGTACAATTTTGTCTTTTAAAAAGCATTTAGACATATGCATGGGTAAGATGGGTATAGAGGGATATGGGCCAAATGCAGGCAATTGGGCCTAGCTTCATGGTTTAAAAAAAGGGGCGGTATGGACAATTTGGGTCAAAGAAAATGTTTCCATGCCGTAAACGTCTGTGACACGGCATTACTATATTGCTGCAACATACCATGTCACAGCCAAATTACTCTTTTACGGTTACATTGCTGTCTCACTGCTGCATCACTGTGCTGCTGCATTACTGTGTATTTCTCTGATACGTGTCATTACTGTGATGTTACCGAGTATGAGGTCCATCTTTAATTCTGGGCGGCATGGTAGCACAGTGGTTAGCACTGCTGCTTCACAGCTCCAGGGACCTGGGTTCGAATCCCGGCTTGGGTCGCTGTCTGTGTGGAGTTTGCACATTCTCCCTGTGTCTGTGTGGGTTTCCTCCGGGTGCTCTGGTTTCCTCCCACAGGCTAAAGATGTGTGGGCTAGGTTGATTGGCCATTTTCAATTGCCCCTTAGTGTCCTGGGATGCATAGGTTAGAGGGGTTAGTGGGTAAATATGTAGGGATATGTGGATAGGGCCTGGGTGGGATTGTGGTTGATGCAGACTCAATGGGCTGAATGGCCTCTTTCTGCACTGTAGGATTCTATGATTCTATGATTCAATTACATGGCTACGCTCCCTATACAATGATACTCACCAGTTATCATTGTTGATTGCGATGAAGCCTCTATTTCCACGTCCAAATGCAATCTGATTACTTCCATTGTCCCACCAATTTGCAAAAGGCTGCCCATCCACCACATTGCGAAAGATGACCATGTTCCTGCAAACATGATATAATGACCAGAGTATTTTTATCGGCACTACTTTGGAATGGATGTTTGCTTGTTAATGTGGACTTGGGGATGGACTAACCTGATCTGACGCCACCGGTGCTCACATACCCAGCCATTCCCACACGTGGTGTCAGCATTGAGGGTCACATGCTTGGTCGACCCATCACTATTGCTCGGTGGACCCATCCAATCATTCACATCCTTTGGGAAAGCAGTGGAAAGCAAGTGAAAATGTTTTCATTTCTCCTCCCCTGCTCTTTTTCCGTATCTCTGCAAATTATTCCTTTTCAAGAATCACTCCAATTCCCTTTTGAAAGTTATTATTGAATCTGCTTCCACCGCCCTTTCAGGCAGCACATTCCAGATCACAACAACTCACTGTGTCAAATAAATTCCCCTCATCTACCCCTCTGGTTCTTTTCCCGATTCTCTTCAATGTGTCCACCCTCCTGTCACTGGAAACAGTTTCCCCTTTGTTACTCTATCAAAAGTTTTCATGAAATAAAATTCAAAAAAATGTTGGAAAAACTGAGCAAGTCTGGCAGCATCTGCAGAGAGAGAGAAACAGAATCAAACGTTTTGAGTCTGTCTGACTCTTCTTGAAGAGCTCTAATAATATAGCATTGAGATAGTGGATCAGCCATCATGACATTGAATGGCAGAACAAGCTCAGAAGGGCCGAATGGACTACTCCTTCTCCTAGTTTCTAACTATTATTTGTCAATTATCAGCTCAAGCCTGAATATCGTTCAGGATTTGTTGCATTTGACATGAACTGCTTCAGTATCTGAGGAGTCACAAATGGTGCTGAACATTGTGCAATCATCAGCGAACGTCTCCACTTATGACGGAGGGAATGTCATTGATGAAGCAGCTGAAGATGTTGGGCATTGGACACTACCTTGAGGAACTCCTGCACTGATGTCCTGGGATGATTGACCTCCAACCACCAGAACCATCTTCGTTTGTGCCAGATATGACTTCAATGAACAGAGAGGTTTCCCCTGATTCCCATTGACTCCAGTTTTGCTCGGGCTCCTTGATAGCACACTCAGCCTTGATGTTAAGGACAGTCACTGTCGCCTCACCTCTGGCATTCAGCTCTTCAGAACGAAAGCTGTAATGAAGTCTGGAGCCGAGTCACCCTGATGGAACCCAAACTGAGTGTCCATGAACAGGTTATTGTTGAGGAAGTGCCGCTTGATAGTTCTGTTGAGGACCCCTTCCATCACTTTACTGAAGATTGAGAGTAGACTGATGGGGTGGTAATTGGCTGGGTTGGATTTGTCCCGTTTCTTGTGTACAGGACATACCTGGGCAATTTTCCACATTGTTGGGTAGATGCCAATGTTGTAGCTGTACTGGAACAGCTTGTCTGAGGGCGTGGCAAGTTCTGGAGCACATGTCTTCAGTACTATTGCTGGAATATTGTTAGAACCCATAGCTGTTGCACTATCCAGTGCCTTCAAATGTTTTTTGACATCACATGAAATGAATTGGCTGAAGACTGACATCTGTGATTTTGGGGACCTCCAGAGGAGGCCAAGATGGATCATTCACTTGACACATCTGGCTGAAGGCACTCCCTCAGTACTGACCCTCTGACAGTGCGGCACTCCCTCAGTACTGACCCTCTGACAATGCGGCACTCCCTCAGAACTGACCCTCTGACAGTGCGGCACTCCCTCAGTACTGACCCTCTGACAGTGCGGCACTCCCTCAGTACTGACCCTCTGACAGTGCGGCACTCCCTCAGTGCTGATCCTCTGACAGTGCAGCACTCCCTCAGTACTGACCCTCTGACAGTGCGGCACTCCCTCAGTACTGACCCTCTGACAGTGCGGCACTCCCTCAGTGCTGATCCTCTGACAGTGCAGCACTCCCTCAGTACTGACCCTCTGACAGTGCAGTATTCCCTCACTACTGACGCTCTGACAGTGTGGCACTCCCTCAGTACTGACCCTCTGACAGTGCGGTGCTCTCTCTGTACTGACCCTCTGACAGTGCAGCACTCCCTCAGTATTGACCCTCTGACAGTGCGGCACTCCCTCAGTGCTGATCCTCTGACAGTGCAGCACTCCCTCAGTACTGACCCTCTGACAGTGCGGCACTCCCTCAGTACTGACCCTCTGACAGTGCGGCACTCCCTCAGTGCTGATCCTCTGACAGTGCAGCACTCCCTCAGTACTGACCCTCTGACAGTGCAGCATTCCCTCACTACTGACGCTCTGACAGTGTGGCACTCCCTCAGTACTGACCCTCTGACAGTGCGGTGCTCTCTCTGTACTGACCCTCTGACAGTGCGGCACTCCCTCAGTACTGACCCTCTGACACTGCGGCACTCCCTCAGTACTGACCCTCTGACAGTGCGGCACTCCCTCAGTACTGACCCTCTGACACTGCGGCACTCCCTCAGTACTGACCCTCTGACAATGCAGCACTCCCTCAGCACACGGAATAAATGGGTGTTTTTCCGGTTGGAGGAAGGTAACTAGTGGCGTGCCGCAGGGATCGGTACTCGGGCCGCAACTGTTTACCATTTATATAGATGATCTGGAGGAGGGGACGGAGTGTAGGGTAACGAAGTTTGCAGACGACACAAAGATAAGTGGAAAAGTGAATCGTGTGGAAGACGGAGAAGATCTGCAGAGAGATTTGGACAGGCTGAGTGAGTGGGCGAGGATATGGCAAATGGAGTATAACGTTGAGAAATGCGAGGTTATACACTTTGGAGGAAATAATAACAAATGGGATTACTATCTCAATGGAAACAAATTAAAACATGCTACCATGCAAAGGGACCTGGGGGTCCTTGTGCATGAGGCGCAAAAGCCCAGTCTGCAGGTACAACAGGTGATCAAAAAGGCAAATGGGATGTTGGCCTATATTGCGAAGGGGTAGAATATAAAAGCAGGGATGTCTTGATGCACCTGTACAGGGCATTGGTGAGGCCGCAGCTGGGATACTGTGTGCAGTATTGGTCCCCTTATATGAGGAAGGATATATTGGCATTGGAGGGAGTGCAAAGAAGGTTCACCAGGTTGATACCGGAGATGAGGGGTTTGGATTATGAAAATGTTGGAAAAACTGAGCAAGTCTGGCAGCATCTGCAGAGAGAGAGAAACAGAATCAAACGTTTTGAGTCTGTCTGACTCTTCTTGAAGAGCTCTAATAATATAGCATTGAGATAGTGGATCAGCCATCATGACATTGAATGGCAGAACAAGCTCAGAAGGGCCGAATGGACTACTCCTTCTCCTAGTTTCTAACTATTATTTGTCAATTATCAGCTCAAGCCTGAATATCGTTCAGGATTTGTTGCATTTGACATGAACTGCTTCAGTATCTGAGGAGTCACAAATGGTGCTGAACATTGTGCAATCATCAGCGAACGTCTCCACTTATGACGGAGGGAATGTCATTGATGAAGCAGCTGAAGATGTTGGGCATTGGACACTACCTTGAGGAACTCCTGCACTGATGTCCTGGGATGATTGACCTCCAACCACCAGAACCATCTTCGTTTGTGCCAGATATGACTTCAATGAACAGAGAGGTTTCCCCTGATTCCCATTGATTCCAGTTTTGCTCGGGCTCCTTGATAGCACACTCAGCCTTGATGTTAAGGACAGTCACTGTCGCCTCACCTCTGGCATTCAGCTCTTCAGAACGAAAGCTGTAATGAAGTCTGGAGCCGAGTCACCCTGATGGAACCCAAACTGAGTGTCCATGAACAGGTTATTGTTGAGGAAGTGCCGCTTGATAGTTCTGTTGAGGACCCCTTCCATCACTTTACTGAAGATTGAGAGTAGACTGATGGGGTGGTAATTGGCTGGGTTGGATTTGTCCCGTTTCTTGTGTACAGGACATACCTGGGCAATTTTCCACATTGTTGGGTAGATGCCAATGTTGTAGCTGTACTGGAACAGCTTGTCTGAGGGCGTGGCAAGTTCTGGAGCACATGTCTTCAGTACTATTGCTGGAATATTGTTAGAACCCATAGCTGTTGCACTATCCAGTGCCTTCAAATGTTTTTTGACATCACATGAAATGAATTGGCTGAAGACTGACATCTGTGATTTTGGGGACCTCCAGAGGAGGCCAAGATGGATCATTCACTTGACACATCTGGCTGAAGGCACTCCCTCAGTACTGACCCTCTGACAGTGCGGCACTCCCTCAGTACTGACCCTCTGACAATGCGGCACTCCCTCAGAACTGACCCTCTGACAGTGCGGCACTCCCTCAGTACTGACCCTCTGACAGTGCGGCACTCCCTCAGTACTGACCCTCTGACAGTGCGGCACTCCCTCAGTGCTGATCCTCTGACAGTGCAGCACTCCCTCAGTACTGACCCTCTGACAGTGCGGCACTCCCTCAGTACTGACCCTCTGACAGTGCGGCACTCCCTCAGTGCTGATCCTCTGACAGTGCAGCACTCCCTCAGTACTGACCCTCTGACAGTGCAGCATTCCCTCACTACTGACGCTCTGACAGTGTGGCACTCCCTCAGTACTGACCCTCTGACAGTGCGGTGCTCTCTCTGTACTGACCCTCTGACAGTGCAGCACTCCCTCAGTATTGACCCTCTTACAGTGCGGCACTCCCTCAGTGCTGATCCTCTGACAGTGCAGCACTCCCTCAGTACTGACCCTCTGACAGTGCGGCACTCCCTCAGTACTGACCCTCTGACAGTGCGGCACTCCCTCAGTGCTGATCCTCTGACAGTGCAGCACTCCCTCAGTACTGACCCTCTGACAGTGCAGCATTCCCTCACTACTGACGCTCTGACAGTGTGGCACTCCCTCAGTACTGACCCTCTGACAGTGCGGTGCTCTCTCTGTACTGACCCTCTGACAGTGCGGCACTCCCTCAGTACTGACCCTCTGACACTGCGGCACTCCCTCAGTACTGACCCTCTGACAGTGCGGCACTCCCTCAGTACTGACCCTCTGACACTGCGGCACTCCCTCAGTACTGACCCTCTGACAATGCAGCACTCCCTCAGCACACGGAATAAATGGGTGTTTTTCCGGTTGGAGGAAGGTAACTAGTGGCGTGCCGCAGGGATCGGTACTCGGGCCGCAACTGTTTACCATTTATATAGATGATCTGGAGGAGGGGACGGAGTGTCGGGTAACGAAGTTTGCAGACGACACAAAGATAAGTGGAAAAGTGAATCGTGTGGAGGACGGAGAAGATCTGCAGAGAGATTTGGACAGGCTGAGTGAGTGGGCGAGGATATGGCAAATGGAGTATAACGTTGAGAAATGCGAGGTTATACACTTTGGAGGAAATAATAACAAATGGGATTACTATCTCAATGGAAACAAATTAAAACATGCTACCATGCAAAGGGACCTGGGGGTCCTTGTGCATGAGGCGCAAAAGCCCAGTCTGCAGGTACAACAGGTGATCAAAAAGGCAAATGGGATGTTGGCCTATATTGCGAAGGGGTAGAATATAAAAGCAGGGATGTCTTGATGCACCTGTACAGGGCATTGGTGAGGCCGCAGCTGGGATACTGTGTGCAGTATTGGTCCCCTTATATGAGGAAGGATATATTGGCATTGGAGGGAGTGCAGAGAAGGTTCACCAGGTTGATACCGGAGATGAGGGGTTTGGATTATGAGGAGAGGCTGAGGAGATTGGGTTTGTACTCGTTGGAGTTTAGAAGGATGAGGGGGGATCTTATGGAGACTTATAAGATAATGCGGGGGCTGGATAGGGTGGAGGCGGAGAGATTCTTTCCACTTAGTAAGGAAGTTAAAACTAGAGGACACAGCCTCAAAATAAAGGGGGGTCGGTTTAAGACAGAGTTGAGGAGGAACTTCTTCTCCCAGAGGGTGGTGAATCTCTGGAATTCTCTGCCCACTGAGGTGGTGGAGGCTACCTCGCTGAATATGTTTAAAGCGCGGATGGATGGATTCCTGATCGGTAAGGGAATTAAGGGTTATGGGGATCAGGCGGGTAAGTGGTACTGATCCACGTCAGATCAGCCATGATCTTATTGAATGGCGGGGCAGGCTCGAGGGGCTAGATGGCCTACTCCTGCTCCTATTTCTTATGTTCTTATGTTCTTATGAACCTCTGACAGTGCAGCACTCTCTCAGTACTGACCCTCTGACAGTGCGGCACTCCCTCAGTACTGATTCCTTTGACAATGCGACACTCCCTCAGTACTGACCCTCTGACAGTGCAGCACTCTCTCAGTACTGATCCTCTGACTGTGCGACACTCCCTCAGCACTGACCCTCTGACAGTGCAGCACTCCCTCAGCACTGACCCTCTGACAGTGCAGCACTCCCTCAGTACTGAACCTCTGACAGTGCAGCACTCCCTCAGAACTTTGATTTGATTTGATTTATTATTGTCACATATATTAACATACAGTGAAAAGTATTGTTTCTTGCATGCTACACAGACAAAACATACCGTTCATAGAGAAGGAAACGAGAGAGTGCAGAATATAGTGTTACAGTCATAGCTAGGGTGTAGAGAAACATCAACTTAGTGCAAGGTAAGTCCATTCAAAAGTCTGACAGGAGCAGGGAAGAGGCTGTTCTTGAGTCTGTTGGTACGTGACCTCAGACTTTTGTATCTTTTGACCCTCTGACAGAGCAGCACTCCCTCAGTACTGACTCTGACAGTGCGGCACTCCCTCAGTACTAATCCTCTGACAATGCGGCACTCCCTCAATACTGATCCTCTGACTGTGCGGCACTCCCTCAGTACTGACTCTCTGACAGCGCGGCACTCCCTCAGTACTGACCCTCTGACAGTGCAGCACTCCCTCAGTACTGACCCTCTGACAGTGCGGCACTCCCTCAGTACTGATCCTCTGACAGTGCAGCAGTCCCTCAGTACTGATCCTCTGACAGTGCAGCAGTCCCTCAGTACTGATCCTCTGACAGTGCGGCACTCCCTAAATATTGATCCGCTAACAATAGGCACTCCCTGAACACTGATACTCCAACAGTGCAGTGGTTGGAGTTACTGTCCAATCACAGGGATCAATCTCTATCCGTGAGTCTCCTCCCTCCCCGGAGCTGGGCTGAGAAACCCCCAGTGGGCGACAGGTTGGGGAACCAGAGGTCCCATGTCACCTGTTACTCCAAAAATCTCCCCCTTCAAACTCAGGCCAGGTTCTCTGGATCGACTTTTCTGGGAGAGAGCTGCTCCTGACCAACATTATCCAATCCCTTTAGATTCTAAAAAAAGTGATCACATCACCTCTCGACCCTCCCTTCTCAAGTGAGAAATTGGATGGGAAGAGGCTCATGTGGAGCACAGACTCCAGCACCATCCAGCCGGGCTGAGTGGCCTGTTTCTGTGATGTAAAACTGAATGTAATTTTCTGTTGCACATACTTTGAACTGGAGATATTTATTGACTCAGGGCTGCTCCGCTTTCACTCATTCTTGTTTGTGTGGAGTAAGGTTATCAGAAAGTTAGACTTACTTTTCCATTAACGAAATGGCGATCCCACCGGAAGCTGGACATCACACGTGTCTGGCCATAAGGGTGTGCAAGCATGAATGCGACAGCCACTTTGTACAACCTGCAGAGTTGCAATGAGACCACAACTGAGAGATTAAAATTATTCGGAAAAGCTGTCCAGCCTGGGGCTATTATCTCTGGAATATGGAAAATAATAGATAGAATTGGGAAGGCCCTATCAACACTCTCTGCCATTCAATACGATCCTGTCTGATCTTCAACTGCATCTTCCCATGCTTCCCACCTTATCCCTGAATTCCCTTTGATCCCAAAAACCTATCAACTTCTGTCTGGGATCTTGAAAAACAACCATCTTTCAACCTTCATTTTTTCCGTCGTGTTCACAGAGTCTCTCCTTTTAAAAGAAAAACCTGCTTTTCTATTTTTCTTACCAAAGTGAATAACTTCACACTTGCCCACATTATAATCCACCTGCCGTGCCTCTACCTAATTACTCACAGCTATCCAACCTGTAATGGTCTCAGTTATTCCTAGTCCCTGGTTTCTGTCCATTAACCAATGCTACTGTGTTACCCCAATCCCAGGAGTCTTAATGTTTTGAAATAACTTCTTGTGCGGTACCTTATCGAATGCTTCTTGAAAATCCAAATATACTGCATGCACAGGTTCCTTTTTATTTAACTGCTTGAGCTACTCAGATTTCTCAAACACAATTTCCCTTTCATAAATCCGTGTTGGTTCTGCTTAAGAATAGGATGATTTTCTTAATGGCCTGTTAACAGATCACTAATAATAGATTCTCGCATTTCACTTGCCACTGATGGTCACTGAAGTCAGGCGAACGCCTGTATTTCTTTGTTCCCGCCTTTCTGAAACCAGCAATCTCTTTGTTCCATTCCAAATCAAGGGAATATTTTACAGTCCAAAGAATTCTTGAAACTCGTGTATCCACCACCTCTCTATCTCTGCAACTATTCCCTTTCACGAGTGAAGAGATAAAGGCTATCATGTCGAGGGGCTGTGTTACTTCTTAATC
The DNA here is from genome assembly GCF_964213995.1 of Mustelus asterias. Classification (NCBI taxonomy): domain Eukaryota; kingdom Metazoa; phylum Chordata; class Chondrichthyes; order Carcharhiniformes; family Triakidae; genus Mustelus; species Mustelus asterias. The sequence continues at coordinate 137,046,037 of NC_135808.1, forward strand.
CCATTAATTTCTCCAGTTCCATCAATATTAATTAGTCACTTGTCAGCACAGAACTTGAATTCCACTGAAAAGAGAGACATGTTGCTGAAGTTTTCCATCTTGCACTCATCAGGACAAACACAAGAATGCCAAATTTCAAACAATCACAACAATTTATACCATAGGAGAGTGTTGACTGGTTGGCAGGTCGACAAGAACATTTGAGATAGAAGTAGTCAATTCAATCCCTCAAGTCAGCTCCACCATTCAGTACGATCATGGCTGATCAGCTTATGTTTTGAATTCCACATTCCCATCTACCCCAAATAACCTTTAATTCCCTTGCTTAATATGAATCTATCTACCTTCACCTTAATATTCAGTAACCCCACCTTCTGAGGCAGAGTGCCAAAGTTGCACAACCCTCAGAGAAATAATTTCTCCTCTTCTCTGTTCAAATTATAAAACAGTACCCCCTAGTTTTGGACTCACCCAAAAGAGGAAACATCTTTTCCACATCCACCTTGTCAAGACTGTTCAGGATTGCAATCAAGTCACCCCTCACGCTTCTAGACTCCAGTGGAAACAAGCCCTGTGATAGGGCGGCACGGTAGCACAGTGGTTAGCACTGCTGCTTCACAGCTCCAGGGTCCCGGGTTCGATTCCCGGCTCGGGTCACTCTCTGTGTGGAGTTTGCACATTCTCCTCGTGTCTGCGTGGGTTTCCTCCGGGTGCTCCGGTTTCCTCCCACAGTCCAAAGATGTGCGGGTTAGGTTGATTGGCCAGGTTAAAAATTGCCCCTTAGAGTCCTGGGATGTGTAGGTTAGAGGGATTAGCGGGTAAATATGTGGGGGTAGGGCCTGGGTGGGATTGTGGTCGGTGCAGACTGGATGGGCCGAATGGCCTCCTTCTGCACTGTAGGGTTTCTATGATGCACTATCAATCAAGCAAAGACTAGTTTGTATGCTGGAACAAATAGTCTTTTATTCGCAAAAGACTTGGAGCACACCCATGCTGATGAACTGGTCCAGAGACTGAGGCAGGGGGGTGGGGAGCAGTCACCTTGATACCTGGACCGGGGGGGGGAGGAGTCTCAGGCAGGGCCGGCAGGGGCATGTCCAGGCATGTCACACACACAGGAAATAAGCTAACAGTGGTTTACCACATCAACCCCCTGTTTTTAAAAAAGAGTCCGGTGGGGGTGAGGTGGGTGGAACGATATTTACAGAATTACAAATTTACAAATTCAGTCTCTCTGGGGGCTTGATCTGCCGCTGTGACCGCCACAATGCCGGTTGTGGTGTCGGTTCCGGTGGCCGCGGTGTTGGTTCAGGCACCAAGCCGTAATCGCTTGAGTCGTCTGTAGTCCCTTCCGATTGTCGGGTGCGTGGTGGCGGCTCCTGGGGCTCAGGCGTGCTGTATACGGGGGTTGGGGGTGTGGGGTTGTGGGTCGTTGTGGTCCCTGGGGCACCTGTGGGTGCCAGGTCTCGAATGGAGACCGTGTCCTCCCGCCCGTCGGGGTACACCACATAGGCCTATTGGGGGTTGGCATGGAGGAGCTGGACCCTTTTGACCAGGAGGTCCGACTTATGGGTCCTCATGTGCTTCCGGAGCAGGACAGAGCCTGGGGACGTCAGCCACGATGGTAGTGAGGTCCCCGAGGAGGACTTCCTGGGGAAAACAAACATTCTTTCGTGAGGGATAGCATTGGTAGCTGTGCAAAGGAGCGATCTAATCGAGTGTAGCGCATCAGGGAGAACCTCTTGCCAGTGGGTGACTGGAAGACCTTTAGACCTCAGAGCTAGTAAAACGGCCTTCCAGACTGTCGCGTTCTCCCTCTCTACCTGTCCATTCTCCCTGGGGTTGTAGCTGGTGGTCCTACTCGAGGCTATGCCTTTGGAGAGCAGGTACTGTCACAGCTCATCACTCATAAAGGAGGATCCCCGGTCGCTATGGATATAGCTAGGGAAACCGAACAGGGTGAAGAGGCTGTGCAGGGCCCTGACGACCGTGGCTGAGGTCATATCCGGGCAGGGAATAGCGAAGGGGAAACATGAATATTCGTCAATGACGTTGAGGAAGTATATGTTGCAGTCAGAAGAGGGGAGGGGGCCTTTGAAGTCGACGTTAGGCGTTTGAAAGGGCGGGTGGCCTTTATGAGGTGTGCTCTGTCTGGCCGATAGAAGTGCGGCTTGCACTCTGCGCAGACCTGGTAGTGTCTGGTTATAGACCTGATTTCCTCAATGGAGTAGGGCAGGTTACGGGCTTTAATGAAGTGAAAAAACCTGGTGACCCCCCGGGTGGCAGAGGTCATTGTGGAGAGTCTGCAATTGGTCTATTTGTGCACTGACACATATTCCACGGGACAGGGCGTCTGGGGGCTCATTGAGCTTCCCGGGCCGGTATAAGATGTCGTAATTGTAGGTGGAAAGCTCGATTCTCCACCTCAATATTTTAGCATTTTTGATCTTGCCCCGCTGCGTATTATTAAACATGAATGCAACTGACCGTTGGTCCGTGAGCAGGGTGAATCGTTTACCAGCTAAGTAGTGGCGCCAGTGCCGTACAGCTTCCACTATGGCTTGGGCCTCCTTTTCGACAGAGGAATGTCGAATTTCAGGGCCTTGGAGGGTTCGTGAGAAGAAGGCCACGGGTCTGCCCGCCTGGTTAAAGGTGGCGGCTAGGGCGAAGTTAGACGCATCGCTCTCCACCTGGAACGGGATGGATTTGTCTACAGCGTGCATCGTGGCCTTCGCGATGTCTGCTTTGATGCGGTCGAAGGCCAGGCGGGCCTCTGCTGTCAGGGCTTTATCCGCATAATTGGGGACCCACTGGGCGTAATACGAGAAGAAGCCCAGGCATCTCTTCAGTGCTTTGAGGCTGGTGGGGAGGGGTAGTTCCAGGAGGGGACGCATGCGGTCGGGATCGGGACCAATGACCCCGTTTTCCACAACACAACCAAGGATGGCGAGGTGGCGTGTGCGGATTACGCACTTCTCCTTATTATAGGTCAGATTTAGGAGTGTGGCGGTGTGGAGGAATTTGTGGAGGTTGGCGTTGTGGTCCTGCTGATCATGGCCGCAGATGGTGACTTTATCCAGGTACGGAATGGTGTCCCACAGCCCGTTCTGGTCGACCATTCGGTCCAACTCACGCTGGAAAACCGAGACCCTGTTGGTGACGCCAAAGGGGACCCTAAGGAAGTGATATAGAGACGGCCATCCGCCTCGAAGATAGTATATTGGCGGTCCTCTGGGTGGATAGGTAGCTGGTGGGTATGCAGATTTTAAGTCGATGGCGGAGAACACCCGATATTGCGCAATCTGATTAACCATGTCAGATATGCGGGGAAGGGGGTACGCGTCCAGCTGCGTGTAGCGGTTAATGGTCTGACTGTAGTCAATGTCCATGCGATGTTTCTCCCCAGTCTTACCAACTACTACTTGGGCTCTCCAGGGGCTTGTACTGGCCTCGATGATCCCCTCCCCTAGGAGCCGTTATACTTTGGACCTGATAAAAGCCCTGTCTCCAGCACTGTACCGTCTGCTCTTGGTGGTGATGGGCCTGCAGTCGGGGGTGAGATTTTCAAACAGTGAGGGAGGGGCGACTTTAAGGGTCGAGAGGCTGCAGGTGGTGCACGGTGGGCGATCTAAGAACTGGTGATTGCAAACAGAGAGCGGGGGGAAAGGCCCATTATACTCCATGGTGACACTCTTAAGGTGACTGTGGTGAACCATCGTTGGTTCCCACTGGATAGTACTGAGCCAAGGCTGGCCAGTACTACAAGGATGTATATATGTTACTGTGGGATTGTACTACTGTTACTGTTGGGTTAGGGTGGGGTTGTTACACCTGTGTTTGTTACTGTTGTGGCACATCCCAGTCGGGCTCCGCCTCCTGGGAGAGGTATAAGAGTCCCTGCTCTGGCCGGGACCCCTTCAGTCTGGGATAGTGCACTAAAGTTCTGATAGCTTCATTGTTAGTTAATAAAAGCCTTCTTTTACTGAAGCTTCGAGCCTCGTGTCCAATTGATGCGCATCAATTTTATTAACTAAAATTAAACTCTCAATGGAAGAAAAAAAAAAGGAGAGTATGGAGCAAATCCTCAAGCCAGAACGTCTGACGCTAGATCCTCGTGCGGTGGGCGCTTCTAACACCTTCGACCACTGGCTGAAGTGTTTCGAAGATTACCTAGCAGCCTCCGCAGCGGTCACCACAGATGATGACAGACTCCGGGTCCTCCATGCGAGGGTAAGCGACACAGTCTACCTCGCGATCCGTGTGGCCACCACTTACCCTAGGGCCCTCGAGCTTCTAAAGAAGCGCTATACAAAACCTCCTAACGAGATACACGCTCGTTACCTCCTCGCTACACGACGTCGGCAGTCGGGCGAAACCATGGAGGACTATGCCAATGAGCTCTGACAGCTAGCCAGGGGCTGTGACTGCAAAGCTGTGTCGGCTGAGCAGAGCATGTACGACCTCGCCTGAGATGCGTTTGTGGCCGGGGTCGGGTCATCATACATCCGTCTCAAACTGCTAGAAAAGGGTAATCTCAACCTTACCCAGGCCATCGAATTAGCTGAAATGCTCAAGTCGGCTTCGAAGAGCTTAGTCTTATATCCAGAGGACCACGTGGAGACAATGTGGCAGGAGCAGTCGCAAATCCTTCCTCGCCCCTCGGGCTCGAAGTGCTGTGTTATGGCGTGCTCCCATTTGGGCCAGACGACGGCTGCAGCCCCATGCGGCCCGCGGTGCTATTTCTGCGGAGGAGCAAAACATACCCGAAAAAAGTGTACCGCTAAAGCGGTAATCTGCACCGCATGCGGTAAAAAAGGTCATTATGCAACGGTGTGCAGATCGAAACCCAGGAACGGCAGTGCGGCCTGCGACTCTTCGGAGCTTGGATCATCACCATCGTCGTCGAAGTCGTCGCGGGGTTCGTCCACGTGCGAGTCCAGGACGACGCCATTACGGTCGACGGAGTCGGAGGAGTATGACCACCAGGGGTCGCTGAGTTTGGCGCCCTCACCCATGTGCGATTCATGGGGGCGGCCATGTTGGTCGACGATGACCACGAGCGACCAGCAGGGGTCCTCAGCATCGACTTCAGCTGCCTGCAGTGGCATTCATGAACCAACGGTGGCGTCGATCATCCTGGACCAGGCTAAGCCTCATAGGCTCGATCGTTCAATGATGGATATCCAGGTAAACAATCATGTGCTTTATTGTCTGTTTGACAGCGGGAGCACTGAGAGCTTTATCCACCCTGACACTGTGAAGAGGTGTGGACTCCAGATTCAACCTGCCAAACAGACAATATCTATGGCATCAAGGTCCCGGTCTGTCGCCGTGCTAGGGAGTTGCGTGGTAACCTTGAAAGTACAAGGCACAATTTACGAGCGTTTCAAGCTCCTTGTGTTGCCGTATCTTTGCGCGCCAATTCTTCTCGGACTAAACTTCATGGTCCACTTGAGGAGTGTGATCCTACAGTACGGTGGGCCACTCCCTTCGCTGGCAGTGGGAGAACATCTGCAGTCTCCAAATTGCCCAACGCGCCCCGCCTGCAATTTTTCTATGTTAAAGATCACCACACCCTCTTTATTTCAGAATCTGGTACCAGGCTGCAAGCCCATCGCTACTAAAAGTAGGCGTTACAGCACTGAGGATCGGATCTTCATCAGATCTGATGTTCAGCGACTCCTCAAAGAAGGGATCATACAGCCCAGTGTTAGTCTGTGGAGAGCACAGGTTGTTGTGGTCAAGAGCGGGAACAAACCCCGGATGGTCATTGATTACAGTCAGACCATTAACCGATATACGCAGCTGGATGCGTATCCTCTCCCGCGCATATCTGATATGGTCAATCAGATTGCGCAGTACCGGGTGTTCTCCACCTCAAGTCTGCCTACCACCAACTCCCCATTCGCCCAGAGGACCGACAATACACGGCTTTTGAGGCGGATGGTCGCTTGTATCATTTTCTTAGGGTTCCCTTTGGTGTCACCAATGGGGTCTCGGTCTTCCAGCGTGCTATGGACCGAATGGTGGACCAGAACAGGCTGCGGGCTACCTTCCCGTACCTGGATAATGTCACCATCTGCGGCCATGATCAGCAGGACCATGACACAAACCTCCATAACTTCTTACGCACTGCATCTCGCCTGAACTTGACCTACAACAGGGAGAAGTGTGTGTTCCGTATGCACCGGTTAGCCATCCTGGGATACGTGGTGGAAAACGGGGTCATTGGCCCTGATCCAGACCGTATGCGCCCCCTTGCTGAACTTCCCTTGCCCGCTAGCGCAAAAGCACTGAGAAGATGCCTAGGCTTCTTCTCCTATTATGCGCAGTGGGTCCCCAACTACGCGGACAAAGCCCGTCCGCTTATTAAGTCCACGACTTTTCCCCTCACGCCAGAGGCCCAATTGGCCTTCAAGAAATTGAAAGACGACATCGCGAAAGCCACGATGCACGCGGTAGACGACTCCATCCCCTTTCAGGTGGAAAGCGATGCATCTGATTTCGCCCTGGCCGCCACACTTAACCAGGCGGGCAGGCCCGTCGCGTTTTTTTCCCGCACCCTCCAAGGCCCCGAAATTCGGCATTCAGCGGTGGAGGAGGCGGCCCAGGCCATTGTGGAGGCCGTCAGACACTGGCGCCATTACCTGGCGGGAAAGCGGTTCACCCTGATCACGGACCAGCGGTCCGTGGCGTTCATGTTCAACAACAGGCAGAGGGGCAAGATCAAGAATGACAAGATCTTGCGGTGGAGAATTGAACTCTCCACCTATAACTACGATATCATGTATCGTCCAGGGAAAGTTAATGAGCCCTCGGATGCCCTCTCGCGCGGAACATGCGCTAGTATTCAGGAGGATTGCTTGAACGCCCTCCATAATGATCTGTGCCATCCTGGGGTCACTCGGCTCTACCACTTTGTCAAAGCCCGCAACCTGCCTTACTCGGTGGAGGACGTCAGGTCGGTAACAAGGAGCTGTCGGATTTGCGCGGAATGCAAGCCGCACTTTTACCGACCTGACCGGGCACATTTGGTCAAGGCCACTCGCCCCTTCGAGAGGCTGAGTGTTGATTTTAAGGGCCCCCTTCCCTCAACCGATCGGAACGTGTACTTTCTAAACATAATCGATGAGTACTCCCGGTTCCCGTTTGTTGTCCCCTGCTCGGATACATCCGCTGCCACGGTGATCAAGGCATTCCGTGATCTTTTTACCCTGTTCGGGTACCCCAGCTATATCCATAGCGACAGGGGCTCGTCGTTCATGAGCGATGACTTGAGGCAATTCCTGCTCTCATACAGGATTGCCTCTAGTAGGACCATGAGTTACAACCCTTGGGGTAATGGACAGGTGGAGCGAGAGAATGCTACAGTCTGGAAGGCTGTCCTACTGGCGTTGAAATCCAAAGGTCTTCCAGTCTCCCGTTGGCAGGAGGTCCTCCCTGATGCGCTTCACTCTATTCGCTCCCTCCTGTGTACGGCAACCAATGCTACTCCCCACGAGAGGATGTTCTCATTCCCTCGGAAGTCTTCCTCGGGGATATCTTTACCAGCTTGGTTGACGTACCCAGGACCCGTCCTCCTGCGGCGACATGTAAGGGCCCGCAAGTCCGACCCCTTGGTCGAACAGGTCCACCTCCTCCACGCCAACCCTCAGTATGCCTATGTGGCATATCCTGACGGGCGAGAGGACACGGTCTCGATCCAAGACCTGGCGCCTGCAGGGGACGTAGCAACTCCTGTCGCTCCCATACCCCCAGTAACAAATCCATTATCTCTCATTTCTTCCCCGGACACGGCGCGGGCAGCATCGGGACCATTACTTAACAATTTTACTCCAATGCACAGCTTGCCTGAGCCCCGAAGATGGTCGCCACCGCAGGGCGTGTCAGGATCCCCTGCACTACCGTCTCATCAGGATCAACCGGCCTGTGAGTCCGTGGAAGAACAGCTGGACGCCGTTTTGGGGAGAACGCCACCGCAGGTGCCTACTCCGGTGTCGCCGCCAGTATTGAGGAGGTCACAACGACGGTGCGGTCCTCCAGACCGTCTGAACTTATAGACTGCTGACACTTTATTCTGTTTTCGTACCCCGCCGGCCTTTGTTTTCAAAGGAGGGGTGAATGTGGTGAACCATCGTTGGTTCCCACTGGATAGTACTGAGCCAGGGCTGGCCAGTACTACAAGGATGTACATATGTTACTGTGGGATTGTACTACTGTTGCTGTTGGGTTAGGGTGGGGTTGTTACACCTGTGTTTGTTACTGTTGTGGCACATCCCAGTCGGGCTCCGCCTCCTGGTAGAGGTATAAGAGTCCCTGCTCTGGCCGGGACCCCTTCAGTCTGGGATAGTGTACTAAAGTTCTGATAGCTCCATTGTTAGTTAATAAAAGCCTTCTTTTACTGAAGCTTCGAGCCTTGTGTCCAAATTGATGTGCATCAGTGACACAGGAAATCTAGCCCCAGGAGTACGGCAGCGCAGAGTTGTGGCAGCACGAGGAGCCTGAAGTTTTTGTACACTGTGCCCCGTACAGTCAGGGTCGTCACGCAGTACCCGAGGACATCCACCGAGTGGGACTTTGAAGCCATGGGGATCCTTTGCTTCACTGGCAGTACTGAAAGGGAATAGCGACTCACTGTGTTAGGGTGAATAAAGCTCTCCGTACTCCCACAGTCAAATAAACAGTTTGTAGTGCGACCGTTTACCTCGATGTCCATCATGGACCTGGCGAGTTGGTGAGGCCTGGATTGGTCCAGCGTAACCGAAGCCACCGTTGGATTCTGCGACGTGGCTGATGGCGTCCGGGATGGTGGCCCGCACGGCTCAGACGCGGTTGAAGGCATCCAAGATGGCGGCCCGCATGGCTCCCACGTGGCTGAAGGCGTCCAAGATGGCGGCCCGCACGGCTCACACGCGGCTCCCGGCGCCCAAGATGGCGGCCCCCACAGGTCGCACGCGGCGCTACTGGGCTTGGAGGTTGATTTCGCCCTGCATACCTTCACGTAATGGCCCTTCTTTCCACACCCGGAGCAGATAGCATCCTTCGCCGGGCAGCATTGTCGGGGGTGCTTCCCCAGGCCACAGAAGTAGCGCTTCAGGCCTCCGAAGACTGCCGCAGCGGTCGGGTCATTGGTGGGACGTGGCATAGGCCTGCGGCCCTCCCGAGTACAGAGGTGGTGGCGACTGCAGCGTCCACGATGCGCCCCCGTGGTCGGGGGTGTAGGCCTCGAGATTACGGAAGGCCACCTCTCATGAGTCGGCAAGCGCTACAGTCTTTTATAGGTCCAGCGCACCCTGTTCCAGCAGTCGTTGTCGGATATAGTTTGACCTGATACCCGTGACATAGGCATCTCTGATTAAGTCCTCAGTGTTTTGGGCGGCTGTTACGGCCTTGCAGTTGCAGGCCCTGCCAAGTGCTCGCAACACACGCAGGAATTGATCGCCCGATTCTCCTGGCTGTTGTCTGCGAGTAGCCAGAAGATGTCTGGCGTAGATTACATTAGTCTGTTTGTTGTACTGGCCTTTTAAAAGTTCGATCGCATCCTCGTAAGTTTCAGCATCTCTAATCATCGAGAATACCTGATCGCTTACCCAGTCGTGGAGCACGTGGAGCTTGTCGGTTTCGGTCCGGACGACAGAGGTGGAGGCGGTGAGGAAAGTTTCGAAACATCGCTGCCAGTGATCGAAGCTGTTAGAGACTCCTACGGCTTGAGAATCCAATTCAAGTCTATCGGGTTTTAGTATCTGCTCCATCCCAAAACTTTTGCGAATAAAATTGATGCACTATCAATCAAGCAAAAACTAATTTGTATGCTAGAACAAATAGGCTTTTATTCGCAAAAGACTTGGAGCACACCCATGCCGATGAACTGGTCCAGGAACTGAGACAGGGGGTGGGGAGCAGTCACCTTTATACCTGGACCAGCGGGGGAGGAGTCTCAGGCAGGGCCGGCAGGGGCATGCCCAGGCATGTCACACACACACACACAGGCAATAAAGCTTAACAGTGGTTTACCACACCCTGTCTATCCAATCTTTCCTCACATGACAATCTGATAATTCCAGCTTTCAATCTCGTCAACCTCCTCTGAACCGTCTCCAATGTTTTTACATCCTTCCTTAAATAAGGAGACCTAAACTGCTCACAGTATTCAAGATGTGGTTTCACCAGTGTCCTGTATAACTGCAGCACATCATCCTTTATGTTCAATTCCTTTCCCAATAAAGAATAGCATTCCATGAGCATTCTTAATTACTTGTTGTACCTGCATATTTATTTGTTGTGACTCATGCACTGAAACATCTACATCTCTTTGCACTGCAGAATTCTGCAGTGATTCTCCTTTTAAGTAAAACTCTGCTTTTTTATTCTTCCTGTCAAAGTGAGCAACTTTTCTGGCTGGAGGTCTGTGACCAGTGGTGTTCCGCAGGGCTCTGTACTGGGACCTCTGCTATTTGTGATATATATAAATGATTTGGAAGAAGGTGTAACTGGTGTAATCAGCAAGTTTGCGGATGACACGAAGATGGCTGGACTTGCGGATAGCGAAGAGCATTGTCGGGCAATACAGCAGGATATAGATAGGCTGGAAAATTGGGCGGAGAGGTGGCAGATGGAGTTTAATCCGGATAAATGCGAAGTAATGCATTTTGGAAGAAATAATGTAGGGAGGAGTTATACAATAAATGGCAGAGTCATCAGGAGTATAGAAACACAGAGGGACCTAGGTGTGCAAGTCCACAAATCCTTGAAGATGGCAACACAGGTGGAGAAGGTGGTGAAGAAGGCATATGGTATGCTTGCCTTTATAGGACGGGGTATAGAGTATAAAAGCTGGAGTCTGATGATGCAGCTGTATAGAACGCTGGTTAGGCCACATTTGGAGTACTGCGTCCAGTTCTGGTCGCCGCACTACCAGAAGGACGTGGAGGTGTTAGAGAGAGTGCAGAGAAGGTTTACCAGGATGTTGCCTGGTATGGAGGGTCTTAGCTATGAGGAGAGATTGGGTAAACTGGGGTTGTTCTCCCTGGAAAGACGGAGAATGAGGGGAGATCTAATAGAGGTGTACAAGATTATGAAGGGGATAGATAGGGTGAATGGTGGGAAGCTTTTTCCCAGATCAGAAGTGACATTCACGAGGGGTCACGGGCTCAAGGTGAGAGATATTAGAGGGATGTTTTTTACACAGAGGGTGGTGGGGGCCTGGAATGCGCTGCCAAGTAGGGTGGTGGAGGCAGGCACGCTGACATCGTTTAAGACTTACGTGGATAGTCACATGAGCAGCCTGGGAATGGAGGGATACAAACGATTGGTCTAGTTGGACCAAGGAGTGGCATAGGCTTGGAGGGCCGAAGGGCCTGTTTCCTGTGCTGTACTGTTCTTTGTTCTTTGTTCACATTTTCCCACATTATACTCAATCTGCCAGATTTTTGCCCACCCATTCAACCTATCTATGCCATCTGCAACCTCCTTACGTCCCCTTCACAATATACTGTTCTATCTTTGTGTCATCTGCAAATTTAGCTACCATGCCTTTGCTTCTTAAATCTAACTCAATGATATAAATTCTAAGAAGTTGAGGCCCCAGCATAGACCCTGAGGTAGTCCAATCACCACATCCTTTCAATCAGAAAATGACCCATTTATGCATACTCTCGATCATCTGCTGGCCAGCCAGTCTCCTATCCAGGCTAATTGGTTATTCACTATATCATGTTCCGCAATAAACTTATATGTTGCACCTTAACAAATGCCTTCTGGAAATACAAGTACAGTATGTCCACAGGTTCCCCATTATCTACAGCACATATTATTCCATCAAAGAACATCAATAAATAGGTTTAACATGATTTCTCTTTCTCAACTACCTTGAATTTCTCTAAGTATCCAGATGTAACTAACTATGCCCAGCTGTAATTTGGATTGTAAGTAATATGGGCTCAAATACAACAGTGCCCTGCCCCCTCACCCTTGTGGGAGAAGAGCATTGGCACGTGACCCATACCTGGAGTCCCAGAAGGTGAGTATGGATGCGCCACCAGGTCCGTGCCCTCTCTGGTTATCATGGTTATCTACAAAGACCAATGCCCGGTCAGTGGGCATGAAGGCCCATCCTTCTCCCCAGTTCCTGCACACAAATAGTTCACAAGAGTTAGCACACAAGTAGAGATAGAAATTGCTCCTTGAATTGACAGGAATAATGAGATTGCATTTATAATGACATTTTCATGACCTCAGGCCTCACCAAAGAGTTCAGGAGCATAGGTCTTTGGTACTGTTGCCAGGTAATGACCAGCAGATGACAAAACCCTACGGGAAGGCCAGCACACATCAAATAAAATAACAACAGAAACAGTAAGAAAAACAAAGCAGGTTCTGTAAAGGGTGACGACAAATCCAAGGTTGAAATTGAGCCTGAAGGATTGGGTTTAGGTCTCACTGCAAAGGTCTGAACATAAAGTTCAGTCTGACATGCTCAGTGTAGTACTGAGGGTCAGTGCTGAGCGAGTGCTGCAGTCAAAGGGTCAGTGCTGAGGGAGTGCTGCACTGTCAGAGGGTTAGTACTGAGGGAGTGCTGCACTGTCAGAGGGTCAGTACTGAGGGAGTGCCGCACTGTCAGAGGGTCAGTACTGAGGGAGTGCTGCACTGTCAGAGGGTCAGTACTGAGGGGGTACTGCACTGTCAGAGATGCCCAATGCGTCTCCCCCCACCTCCCACTGAGATGGAGGTGAATATCCTATGTGACCACTTCAAAGATGTGCAGGGGAAATTTCCCCAGTATCCTCAAGGTAATATTTGTCCATCCGTCAAAATCAAAGAAACAGATTATGTGATTGTTCTCACGTTGCTGTTTGTGTGATTTTGCTGTGTACAAATTGGCTGCAGTGTTTCCTGCATTACGACAGAGGCTGCTCTTCAAACAATCAAACTTCATTGGTTGTAAAGTGCCATGGGATGTCTTGAGGTTGTGGAAGGTGCATCTTGCAAGATGAGCCTTCTCATTTCAGTTCTCTCCATGAACCAACCTTACAGGGTTTTGACAAAACAGCAGTAACAAATGAAGGCTCGATTCAGCTCCTACCTTAAATAGGCCATCTTCTCACCATTCCACCTGCGCACCACCATACCCAGCTTGGCACTGTATTTGAATTCAGTCACTCGTCCCAGACCAAAATACTGGGAGGATTTGATGGCCTCACCCCCCAGATCAATCACCTGGAATTTGAGAAATTAAAAGCATAAATCCTGAGTGATGTGGAGGTTCAGGGAGAGCGGGAGTGGGAACAAGTTGACTCACTTCCTGATAGGTGAAAGCCTTGGAGCCATTGCTGAACCAGCGTGTGTTGAGGTTGTTCAGCTGCCTGAAGATAGCTTCCATATCTCCGGGCCACATGTGTTTGCATGCATCTACTCGGAATCCGGCCACGCCCAGATCAATAAGGTTGTTCAGGTATTCTGCAATCTTGCTCTTCACATAATCCTTCTGCAATGCGAGGTCCAGAAGGCTCACGAGCCGGCAGTCCCTGACCTGTCGGAAAACACGCTCGGTTCAATTCTCAAAAACCATCCAACAAAGACAACTTATCATAGAATCTCTCCAGTGCAGAAAAGGTCATTTGGCCCATCGAGTCTACTGGCTATCTTAAGAGCTTCTTCCTTTCTTTTGAGACCGAGTCACAGGGGGACAGATACTGGCCCAGGTGACCAAAAGGTTCAATGGAGCGTTTTCAAGGAGAATGGAGAGGTTCACAAAGGGAATTCCAGAGCTTGGGGCCCAGCCACCTGATGATATGGCCACTATTGGTGGAGCGATAGAAATCGGAGGGCAGAATGGGAGCAGCACAGAGATCTTGGAGGGTGGTGGGGCTGTAGACGATTACAGAGACAGGGAGGGCCAGGTCATGGAATGATCTGAAAACCAGGTCTATTTGAAGTCAATACTCAGCGAGCTTAAATGGCAATGTGTGAATGGGACTTGGTATGAGTTTATGGACAGCAGAGTTCATAGAATCACAGAAACCCTACAGTACAGAAAGAGGCCATTCGGCCCATCGAGTCTGCACCAACCACAATCCCACCCAGGCCCTACCCCCATATCCCTACATATTTACCCACTAATCCCTCTAACCTACGCATCTCAGGACACTAAGGGGCAATTTTTATCATGGCCAATCAACCTAACCCGCACATCTTTGGACTGTGGGAGGAAACCAGAGCACCTGGAGGAAACCCACGCAGACACGAGGAGAATGTGCAAACTCCACACAGACAGTGACCCAAGCCGGGAATCGAACCCAGGTCCCTGGAGCTGTGAAGCAGCAGTGCTAACCACTGTGCTACCGTGCCGCCCCACCGTTCTGGATGAGCTAAAGTTTACAGAAGGTGGAAGGGAACATTGGATTCATTGATTTTGGAAGGTGTGGAGGATGATGGTGTGACTGCCTGAATATGTCTGATATATTCCAGTGAATGTTCCGCACAATTCCTTCTTATTTATTATTCCGCCAAACCATTTCCTTCTTTCGTGTCCTCTATCCTGTGGCTTTTTAAAAATTCATTCATCGAACATGGGCGTCGCCGTCTGGCCAGCATTTATTGCCCACCCTAGTTGCTCTTGTTCAGAGGACAGTTGAGAGTCAACCACATTGCGATGGCTCTGGAGTCACATGCAGGCTAGGTTGGGTAAGGACGGCAGATTTCCTTCCCTAAAGAACATTAGTGAACCAGATGGGTTTTTCTGACAATCAACAATGGTTTCAAGGTCATCTTTAGACTTCTAATTGCAAATTTTTTTTTATTGAATTCAGATTCCACCTTCTGCTGTGTCGAGATTCAAACCCGGGTCCCCAGGACATTAGCTGAGTTTCTGGAATAGTAATCCAGCGATGTTATCGCGAGGCCATCGCCCCCCTCTTGCTCGCCCAATCTCTCCAATTGATCGTTGGCCTGAAGGTTTCCAACCATCTGCAACTCTATAAACCCCTTAGTGGGAAGTGTAGACGGAGTCAATGGATGGGAGGCTGGTTTGCGTGATGGACTGGGCTACGTTCATAACCCTTTGCAGTTTCTTGCGGTCTTGGTCGGATTGGTGAGAGTTGTAGCGGACATGCCGAATTTCCTTAACCTCCTGAGAAAGTAGAGGCGTTGGTGGGATTTAACTATAGCATTGATGGGTATAGATAGAGTGAATGCAAGCAGGCTTTTTCCGCTGAGGCTAGGGGAGAAAAAAACCAGAGGGCATGGGTTAAGGGTGAAAGGAGAAAAGTTTAAAGGGAATATTAGGGGGGCTTCTTCACGCAGAGAGTGGTGGGAGTGTGGAATGAGCTGCCGGATAAAGTGGTAAATGTGGGGTCACTTTTAACATTTAAGAAAAACTTGGACGGGTTCATGGATGAGAGGGGTGTGGAGGGATATGGTCCAAGTGCAGGTCAGTGGGACTAGGCATAAAATGGTTCGGCACAGACAAGAAGGGCCAAAAGGCCTGTTTCTGAGCTGTAATTTTCTATGGTTCTCTATGGTTCATTGGCAGGGTGGGACCAGGACAGCCAGTTGGTGATCTGCTTTGTTAATGTTTCTGGTGCTGATGCAAAACTCGCAGTTGAGATGAATTTGTTTTGCCCAGATGCTCAGTTGAAGGGCTGCAGTAGGGTGAAGGATACAAGGGAAGTGTGACTGGACCGTGGGAAGCAGTTTGAATGTGGATGAGCCGGAAAGAAACACAAACCGAGGGGTGGGGTTAAACATAAAAACACTCCTTACTTGGTGGACATCATTATAGTTTTCGATATTTCCACTCGAAGTTCTGCATTTGCCATCATTAAAATCCCAGGAAGAGTAGGGAACAGCAGGAAAACTTTCGGATCCAGCGTCAAAATACGATCCACAGGATGAATGTGTCCCAGACCCACCCGATGCTCCACACATGTGATTAATGACAACATCTGCATAGATACGCACCTGAAAGGGTTAAAAGAAGCAAACGAAAGATCTTACATTCCTATAGCACCTTTCACACCCTCAGGATGTCTCCAAACCCATGAGAGTGCAGCACTCTCTCAGTACTGACCTCCTGACAGTGCAGCGCTCCCTCAGTACTGACCCTCTGACAGTGCAGCACTCCTTCAGTACTGACCCTCTGACAGTGCAGCGCTCCCTCAGTACTGACCTCCTGACAGTGCAGCGCTCCCTCAGTACTGACCCTCTGACAGTGCAGCACTCCTTCAGTACTGACCCTCTGACAGTGCAGCGCTCCCTCAGTACTGACCCTCTAACAGTGCAGCACTCCCTCAGTACTGACCCTCTAACAGTGCAGCACTCCCTCAGCACTGACCCTCTGACAGTGCAGCACTCTCTCAGTACTGACCTCCTGACAGTGCAGCACTCCCTCAGTACTGACCCTCTGACAGTGCAGTGGCCCCTCAGTACTGACCCTCTGACAGTGCAGCACTCTCTCAGTACTGACCTCCTGACAGTGCAGCACTCCCTCAGCACTGACCCTCTGACAGTGCAGCACTCTCTCAGTACTGACCTCCTGACAGTGCAGCACTCCCTCAGCACTGACCTCCTGACAGTGCAGCACTCCCTCAGCACTGACCCTCTGACAGTGCAGCACTCCCTCAGCACTGACCCTCTGACAGTGCGGCACTCCCTCAGCACTGACCCTCTGACAGTGCAGTGGCCCCTCAGCACTGACCCTCTGACAGTGCAGCGCTCCCTCAGTATTGATTCTCTGACAGTGCAGCACTCCCTCAGTACTGACCCTCTGACAGTGCGGCACTCCCTCAGTCCTGACCCTCTGACAGTGCAGCACTCCCTCAGTGCTAACCCCCCCCACCCTCTCCCCCACAATGTGCAACTCCCAAATGGATTTAAGTTATAGATCAACCGTGATCTCATTGTATGATACAGGTAAAAATGGCCTCTGCCTGTTTGTCTGCTCCCACATAAACAAATTTGACATATATTTTAATCAGGAAAGTAAGGAGCTCACATTATGTACAAGAATCTATATGGGGTGAAGAGAAGAGAACTCCAGGAGTATAAACTCACTAAAAATAGCCAGGGAGGGAAATGAGACCATGCAAAAAAATGTAGACAAAGCATTTGGTTGATTTTTTGAGACACGGAATTGAAAAACAGAAGTTATACTGAACTTGTTTTGGACCTTGGTTAGACCACATTATGTACAGTTCATTTACCATCATAAAAAAGGAAGACTGAATAGAAGACTTTCAAATGATGAAAGGGATTGGTCGAGCATGATTTTTCCACTAATGGAACTCAGATCCAATCTAGCAGGTCATAAATATAAGACAGTCACCAATAAATCCAACCGGGAATTCAGGAGTGATTTCTTTCCCCAGAGAGTGGGGAGAATGTGGAACCACGGGGAGTGGTTGAGGCGAATAGTATCGATACATTTAAGGAGAACCTATGTAACATATGAAGGAGAAAGGAATAGAAAGAGATACTGATAGGTAAGAGGGAGAGGGAGGAGGCTTGTATATGCTGGAGCATAAATACCAGCATGGATCAGTTGGGCGGAATGGCTCGTACCTGTGCTACAGATTCTACTTAAAACAGCTGTGTGGTTGGGACAGTGATAACAGTCTCCCTTTGAAATCAGGGATCTGTGCTGGGACCCCAACTGTTCAGATTGACGAGGGAAGGGCCGTGGATGTCGTCTATATGGATTTTAGTAAAGCGTTTGACAAGGTCCCTCATGGCATTATATATTAATGATTTGGAAAAGGGAACTGAATGTATTATCTCCAAATTTGCAGATGAGACAAAGTTGGGTGGGAGGGTGAGCTGTGAGGAGGATGCAGAGATGCTTCAGCTTGATTTGGACAGGCTCTGTTTTGTGGGCATCTGCATGGCAGATGCAGCATAATGTGGATAAATGTGAGGCTATCCACTTTGGTAATGATAAGAGGAAGACAGATTATTACTTGAATGGGTGTAAATTGAGAGAGACCTTGGAGTCCTTGTGCATCAGTCGCTGAAAGTAAGCGCGCATGTACATCAGGCAGTAAAGAAGGCAAATGTTATGTTGGCTTTCATAGCGAGAGGATTTGAGTATAGGGATAGGGATGTTTTGCTGCAACTGTATAAGGCATTGGTGAGGACACACTTGGAGTACTGTGTGCAGTTTTGGTGTCCTTATCTGAGGAAGAATGTCCTTGCTATAGCGGGAGGGCAGAGAAGGTTTACCAGGCTGATTCCTGGGATGTCATATGAGGAGAGACTAAGTCTGTTAGGATTACATTCACTGGAGTTTAGAACAGTGAGAGGGGATCTCATAGATCTCAGAACAGGATTAGACAGGGTAGATTCAGAAAGAATGTTCTTAATGGTGGGGAAGTCCAGAACTAGGGGTCACAGTTTGAGGATAAGGAGTAAACCTTTTAGAACAGAGGTGCAGAGAAATTTCTTCACCCAGAGGGTGGTGAATGTATGGAATTCACTCCCACAGAAAGTAGTTGAGGCCAAAACGTTGTGTGATTTCAAGAGGAAATTAGATAAGCCTGTTGGACTTTAACCTGGTGTTGTGAGACTTCTTACTGTGCTTACCCCAGTCCAACGCCAGCATCTCCACATCATGACTCGTGGTGTTCCGCAGGGCTCTGTACTGGGACCTCTGCTGTTTGTGATATATATAAATGATTTGGAGGAAGATGTAGCTGGTGTGATCAGTAAGTTTGCGGACGACACGAAGATTGTTGGAGTTGCGGATAGTGATGAACATTGTCAGAGAATACAGCAGGATATAGAAAGGCTGGAACATTGGGCGGAGAAATGGCAGATGGAATTTAATCCAGATAAATGCAAAGTGATGCATTTCGGTAGATCTAATGTAAGGGGGAGCTATACAATAAATGGCAGAACCATCAGGAGTATAGACACACAGAGGGACCTGGGTGGACAAGTCCACAGATCCTTACAGGTGGCAGCACAGGTGGAGAGGGTGGTGAAGAAGGCATATGGCATGCTTGCCTTTATTGGACGGGGCATAGAATATAAAAGTTGGCATATGATGTTGCAGCTGTATAGAACGATGGTTAGGCCACATTTGGAATACTGCGTCCAGTTCTGGTCACCACACGACCAGAAGGACGTGGAGGCTTTGGAGAGAGTACAGAGAAGGTTTACTAGGATGTTGCCTGGTATGGAGGGTCTTAACTGTGAGAAGAGATTGGGTAAACTGGGGTTGTTCTCCCTGGAAAGACGGAGGATGAGGGGCGACCTAATAGAGGTGTATAAAATTATGAAGGGCACAGATAGGGTGAACAGTGGGAAGCTTTTTCCCAGGTCGGAGGTGACGAACACAAGGGGTCATGGGTTCAAGGTAAGGGGGGCAAGGTTCAACACAGATGTCAGGGGGACTTATTTTACACAGAGGCTGGTGGGGGCCTGGAATGCACTGCCAAGCAAGGTGATTGAGGCGGACACGCTGGGATCGTTTAAGACTTATCTAGATAACCACATGAACAGACTGGGAATAGAGGGATACAAAAGAATCGTCCAGTGGGCACATGAGCGGCGCAGGCTTGGAGGGCTGAAGGGCCTGTTCCTGTGCTGTATTGTTCTTTGTTCTCAAAAAGTAGCTGGAGTAGAATGATGGATTAGAGTGATTGGAAAGAGAAGGGTTAATTGACCAACTTACACCGACATTGTTGCATCTCGTCACCATGTCTCTGAATTCCACTTCGTTGCCTGATCGAGAACAAAGATTGTAGCTGATTGGCTGGTACCTCTCCCACCAAGGTCTCCAAGGGTCATTGAGGACAATGTGTTCATTGGGTGGAGAGATCTGTCACAGAAACACATCCAGAGCCAGTTGTGATGGAATCAATCATTATTGTAGCTTTAATTATCATCATCACACTACATTTTCTGATTGAACAGCAATACATTGCTGCTGATTCATATTCCACCATGGCCTAATCCAGATATCTGTAACCACCTCCAAACCAACAATCCTCCAGATCCCTGTAATAACCTCCAACCCTACACCCCTCCCTATCTCTGTAGCCCCCTTCAGCCCCTACATCCCTCCCTATCTCTGTAACCTCCTCCAGCCCCTACAGCCCTCCCTATCTCTGCAACCTCCTCCAGCCCCTACACCCCTCCCTATCTATGTAACCTCCTCCAGCCCCTACACCCCTCCCTATCTCTGTAATCTCCTCCAGCCCCTACACCCCTCCCTATCTCTGTAATCCCCTCCAGCCCCTACACCCCTCCCTGTCTGTAACCTCCTCCAGCCCCTACACCCCTCCATATCCCTGTAACCTCCTCCAGCCCCGACACCCCTCCCTATCTCTGTAACCTCCTTCAGCCCCTACACCCCTCCCTATCTCTGTAACCCCCTCCATCCCCTACACCCCTCCCTATCTCTGTAACCTCCTCCAGCCCCTACACCCCTCCCTATCTCTGTAACCTCCTCCAGCCCCTACACCCCTCCCTATCTCTGTAACCTCCTCCAGCCCCTACACCCCTCCCTATCTCTGCAACCTCTTGTTTCTCTGCATTCTCTATTTTCTGTCAACGAATTCTCAATCCATTACCCGACAATTCCATGTGCTTTCATTTTATTTACTAACCTCCTGCGTGGGACTTTATCAAAAGCCTTCTGAAAATCCAAATACACCTCATCCATTGGCTCTCCTTTATCAATGCTACAAATAACAATCTCAAAGAACTCCAACAGGTTTGTCAAACATAATTTCCCTTTTAAAAAGCATTGTTAACTCTGCCCAATAACATTTTTAAGTGTCATCACATATGTTAACATATTTCCTGCTGCTCAAGTCAATCTAACATGACTGTGGTTCCCTATTTTCTCGTTCCCTCCTTGTTTAAGGTTACATTTGCTACTTTTCAGTCTGCAGGAACCTTTCCAGAATCTATCGAATCTTGGAAGATGCCCACCAATGCATCTGCTATCCCTCTCATCACCTCCCTCAACACTCTGGGATGAAGCTCATCTGCTCCAGGGGTTTTATCAATCTTCAATCTGAGTAATCTTTCTAGCACAACCCCTTTAATAATACTAACTTATTTCAGTTCTTCGGTTTCACCAGTCCCTCAGTTCCCCAGAAATACTGGGGATTTTTTGTATATTCTTCCTGAAAGATGCTGTTATAATTCAGGTCAGAAACTCCAAAGTGTTTTGTCAAATCTGCCTGGATTATAAGTTTTACAATTTGAATTTGACTCGGGTAAGCATGAGATGTTTCACTTCAGGTATGATTCAAATGACCCACTAGGGAGCTTTTTGTGTCGTCCGCAAACTTACTAATCAATCCAGTTGCATTTTCCTCCAAATTATTTACATATATTACAAACAGCAAAGGTCCCAGCACTGATCCCTGAGGAACACCACTTGTCACAGCCCTCCATTCAGAAACACACCCTTCCACTGCTACCCTCTGTCTTCTTTGACCGAGCCAGTTTTGTACCCACCTTACCAGCTCACCTCTGATCCCATGCGACTTCACCTTCTGCACCAGTCTGCCATGAGGGACCTTGTCAAAGGCCTTACTGAAGTCCATGTAGACAACATCCACTGCCCTACCCTCATCAATCATCTTCGTCACTTCCTCGAAAAACTGTTTTATTTCCATATCTTTCTGTTGTAACTCTGCCAACTTTCCCGAACTAAAAATATCCACCTCATCCTCTATCTGTTCTTGTTCTTTTCCAATCATCTGATCAAAAATAGTTTCTGATAATTGAACTTCAACTTCCTTATCTTCACTCTTTGGATTCTCCTCGTGTCTTAACCTGTGACTTTGTGACCTTGTTACTACACAATCAGAAAAAATCCCAGGATATGTGTCCTTCAACAACTCAATTGTTTGATTTTCTACTGGCTTTTCAACCACAGTAGGCATCACTCCCACCTGCGATCCAGCTGTATCGTTACCCAAGGTGAACTGTATTCCTGGACAAGACAATTTCTCTATTACTCCTACTACCACTTCACCACTCTTCACTGGACTCTCCAACCTCACCTTGTATAATGGAACACTACTCTTCTCACCCCAAATTCCACATATTACTACCTTTTCTGGCAATACTTCTTCCAAACTTTGGTCTTTGGACTTCCTAACCCACAGACCGCAATCAGTAAAGATAGGCAACAACACCTCCTCTACGATCATCCTCAGCACCAGTACTCCACAAGGCTATGTTCTCAGACCCCTCATATATTCCTTATCCACCTCGATTCCCCTCCAACTCGATTTTCAAGTTTGCTGACGACACCACCGTAGTGGGTCGGATCTCAAACAATGATGAAATGAAGTACAGGAAAGAGAGAATCTGGTGAATTGGTGTGACGACAATAATCTCTCCCTCAGTAAAATGAAGGAGATTGTCATCGACTTCAGGAAGCACAGTAGAAATCATGCCCCTGTCTACATCAATGGGGATGAAGTGCAAATGGACAAGAGCTTCAGATTTCTAGGTGTCCAGATCACCAACAACCTGTCCTGGTCCCTCCACACCAACACTATAGTTAAGAAAGCCCACCAACACCTCTACTTTCTCAGGAGGCTAAGGAAATTCAGCATGTCCGCTACGACTTTCGCCAACTTTTACAGATGCACCATAGAAAGCATCCTTTGTGGATGTATCACAGCTTGATGTGCAACAAGAGAGAATATAATCCTCACCTCTTGATATTCAATGGCATTGTCATCACTGAATCATCCACTGCCTCGCTGCCTCGGTAAAGCAGCCAGCATAATTAAGGACCCCACGCACCCCGGACATTCTCTCTTCCACCTTCTTCCATCGGGAAAAAGATACAAAAGTCTGAGGACATGTACCAAGTGACTCAAGAACAGCTTCTTCCCTGCTGCCGTCAGACTCTTGAATGGACCTACCTTGCATTAAGTTGATCTTTCTCTATACCCTAGCTATGACTGTAACACTACATTCTGCACTCTCTCATTTCCTTCTCTATGAACGGTATGCTTTGTCAGTATAGCGCGCAAGAAACAATACTTTTCACTGTATGTTAATACATGTGACAATAATAAATCAAAACAAATCAAACAATCAACATCCTGGGCATTACCACTGACCAGAAACTGAACTGGACCGAGCCATATAAATACTGTGGCTACCAGAACAGGTCAAAGGCTTGGAATCTTGCAGTGAGCAACTCACGTCCTGGCTCCCAAATCCTGACCACCATCTGCAAAGCATAAGTCTGGCATATGATGGAATACCCCCCGCTTGTCTGGATGGATGCAGTTCCAACAAACACTCAAGCTCAACACCATCCAGGACAAAGCAGCCCACCGATTGGCACCCCTTCCACATTCAATCCCTCCAACACCAATGAACAGTGGCAGCTGTGAGTCCCATCCACAAGATGCAGTGCAGCAACTCACCAAAGCTCCTTTGACAGCACCTTCCAAACTCACGACCACTTCCATCTAGAAGGACAAGAGCAGCAGATACCTGGGAACACCCCCACCTGGAGGTTCCCCTCCAAGTCGCTCACCATCCTGATTTGGAAATATTCACTGTCAAGGTTTTTCCTCTGATGGAGAAATCCAGCACGAGGGGGCATGGCTTTAAATTGAGGGGGGGTAGTTATAGAACCGATGTCAGGGGTAGGTTCTTTACCCAGAGGGTGGTGAGGGATTGGAATGCCCTGCCAGCATCAGTAGTAAATGCGCCTAGTTTGGGGGCGTTTAAGAGATCCGTAGATAGGTTCATGGACGAAAAGAAATTGGTTTAGGTTGGAGGGTCACAGTTTTTTATTAACTGGTCGGTGCAACATCGTGGGCCGAAGGGCCTGTTCTGCGCTGTAATGTTCTATGTTCTATGTTCTATGTTCTAAGAGACAGTGGGTCAAGGAGAGCTGGGTCAAATTCCAGGATCCCTGTCCCCCCCTAACAGCACTCTGGGTACATCTACAACTCGGGGACTGCAGCGGTTCAAGAAGGCAGCTCATCACCACCTTCTGAAGGGCAATTAGGGATGGTGATAAATGCTGGTCTCGCCAGCGACGCCCAAATCCCATGAATGAATGAAAAAATAATTAAATACATATCTCCCTGCCGAAGACTGGATGTAAACATTTGAACTTCACTTAAACTAGGGGAGATCCTAAATGAATACTTTGCATTGGTATTCACAAAGGAGAGGGACTTGTTGACTGGGAGTGTCTCAGAGGGAGGTGTTGACCCGTTAGAGAGAATCTCCATTACAAGGGAGGGAGTGTTAGGTTTTTTTAGGTAAAATTAAAACTGACAAATCCCCAGGGCCTGATGGCATCTATCCTAGACTGCTCAGGGAGACAAGAGAAGTAATTGCTGGGCCTCTGACGGAAATCTTTGTCTCTTCATTGGACACAGGTGAGGTCCCTGAGGATTGGAGGATAGCGAATATGGTACCGTTATTTAAGAAGGGTAGCAGGGATAATTATAGGCCAGTGAGCTTGACATCCGTGGTGGGGAAGTTGTTGGAGAGGATTCTTAGAGACAGGATGTATGTGCATTTAGATCGGAACAATCTCATTAGTGACAGACAGCATGGTTTTGTAAGAGGGAGGTCGTGCCTTACAAATTTGGTGGAGTTTTTTGAGGAAGTGAGGAAGTACAGAGGCATATAAGATAATGAAGGGGCTGGATAGGATAAAATTGGAGAGATTCTTTCCACTTAGAAAGGAAACCAGAACGAGAGGGCACAGCCTCAAAATAATGGGGGGTCAGTTTAGGACACAGTTGAGGAGGAACTTCTTCTCTCAGAGGGTGGTGAATCTCTGGAATTCTCTGCCCACTGAAGTGGTGGAGGCTACCTTGTTGAATATGTTTAAGTCACGGATAGATGGATTTCTGATCGGTAAGGGAATTAAGGGTTATGGGGAGCAGGCGGGTAAGTAGAACTGATTCACTTCAGATCAGCCATGATCTTATTGAATGGCGGGGCAGGCTTGAGGGGCTAGATGGCCTACTCCTGCTCCTATTTCTTATGTTCTTAAGTGACAAAAACGGTTGACAAAGGAAGGGCCATGGATGTTGTCTATATGGATTTCAGTAAGGCATTTGACAAAGACCCTCATGGCAGGTTGGTTAGAAGGTTAAGGCTCATGGGATACAAGGAGAAGTGGCTAGATGGGTAGAAAATTGGCTTGGCCACAGGAGACAGAGGGTAACAGTCGAAAGGTCTCTTTCCGGCTGGAGGTCTGTGACCAGTGGTGTTCCGTAGGGCTCTGTACTGGGACCTCTGCTAGTTGTGATATATATATAAATAATTTGGAAGAAGGTGTAACTGGTGTTATCAGCAAGTTTGCGGATGACACGAAGATGGCTGGACTTGCGGATAGCGATGAACATTGTCGGACAATACAGCAGGATATAGATAGGCTGGAAAATTGGGCGGAGAAATGGCAGATGGAATTTAATCCAGATAAATGCGAAGTGATGCATTTTGGAAGAACTAATGTAGGGGGGAGTTATACAGTAAATGGCAGAGCCATTAAGAGTATAGAAACACAGAGGGACCTAGGTGTGCAAGTCCACAAATCCTTGAAGGTGGCAGCACAGGTGGAGAAGGTGGTGAAGAAGGCATATGGTATACTAGCCTTTATAGGATGGGGTATAGAGTATAAAAGCTGGAGTCTGATGTTGCAGCTGTATAGAACGCTTGTTAGGCCACATTTGGAGTACTGCATCCAGTTCTGGTCGCCGCACTACCAGAAGGACGTGGAGGCTTTAGAGAGAGTGTAGAGAAGGTTTATCAGGATGTTGCCTGATATGGAGGGTCTTAGCTATGAGGAAAGATTGGGTAAACTGGGGTTGTTCTCCCTGGAAAGACGCAGAATGAGGGGAGACCTAATAGAGGTGTACAAAATTATGAAGGGTATAGATAGGGTGAACAGTGGGAAGCTTTTTCCCAGGTCGGAGGTGACGATCACAAGGGGTCACGGGCTCAAGGTGAGAGGGGCAAGGTATAATTCAGATATCAGAGGGACGTTTTTTATACAGAGAGTGGTGGGGGCCTGGAATGCGCTGCCAAGTAGGGTGGTGGAGACAGACACGCTGGCATCGTTTAAGACTTACCTGGATAGTGACATGAGCAGTCTGGGAATGGAGGGATACAAACAAATGGTCTAGTTGGACCAATGAGCGGCACAGGCTTGGAGGGCCGAAGGGCCTATTTCCTGTGCTGTACTGTTCTTTTGTTCTTTTTTTTGTAAACTGTAATTTTTAGATAAATGCTAAACTATATTTTGAGAAAGAGATTAACCCTTAAGATTCCCTCACTCACCAAACTCCCAGTTAGAACATAGAACATAGAAAAGCCACAGCACAAACAGGCCCTTCGGCCCACAAGTTGCGCTGATCATATCCCTACCTCTAGGCCTATCTATAGCCCTCAATCCCATTAAATCCCATGTACTCATCCAGAAATCTCTTAAAAGACCCCAACGAGTTTGCCTCCACCACCACCGACGTCAGCCGATTCCACTCACCCACCACCCTCTGAGTGAAAAACTTACCCCTGACATCTCCTCTGTACCTACCCCCCAGCACCTTAAACCTGTGTCCTCTCGTAGCAACCATTTCAGCCCTTGGAAATAGCCTCTGAGAGTCTACCCTATCCAGACCTCTCAACATCTTGTAAACCTCTATCAGGTCACCTCTCATCCTTCGTCTCTCCAGGAAGAAGAGACCAGTTGCTCAGTCTGTGAAGTTGTATTCCTTTCTGAGTAACCACTGACCAAGTTCTCGACATTGCTGCATTACTCCTGACCCATGTAGATGCTGGGCTGTAAAGGGAATCTAGCTTTATTCTTACAAAACAACTCTGGCTTGTGCCTCAGTCGCGCGTAGGCACATTTAGTTGAGACCACATTTTTAGGTGTTTACCCAGCTTGTAAGCTTTACCCAAGTTCGATTCCCGACTTGGGTCACTGTCTGTGTGGGGTCTGCATATTCTCCTTGTGTCTGCGTGGGTTTCCTCCGGGTGCCCCAGTTTCCTCCCACAGTCTGAAAGATATGCTAGATAGGTGCATTGACCTGAACAGGCGTGCCGGAATGTGGCGACTACATAGAACATAGAACATAGAACAGTACAGCACAGAACAGGCCCTTCGGCCCACGATGTTGTGCCGACCTTCATCTGAAACCAAGATCAAGCTATCCCACTCCCTACCATCCTGGTGTGCTCCATGTGCCTATCCAATAACCGCTTAAATGTTCCTAAAGTGTCTGACTCCACTATCACTGCAGGCAGTCCATTCCACACCCCAACCACTCTCTGCGTGAAGAACCTACCTCTGATATCCTTCCTATATCTCCCACCATGAACCCTATAGTTATGCCCCCTCGTAATAGCTCCATCCACCCGAGGAAATAGTCTTTGAACGTTCACTCGATCTATCCCCTTCATCATTTTATAAACCTCTATTAAGTCTCCCCTCAATCTCCTCCGCTCCAGAGAGAACAGCCCCAGCTCCCTCAACCTTTCCTCATAAGACCGACACTCCAAACCAGGCAGCATCCTGGTAAATCTCCTCTGCACTCTTTCCAGCGCTTCCACATCCTTCTTATAGTGAGGTGACCAGAACTGCACGCAATATTCCAAATGCGGTCTCACCAAGGTCCTGTACAGTTGCAGCATAACCCCACGGCTCTTAAACTCCAACCCCCTGTTAATAAAAGCTAACACACTATATGCCTTCTTCACAGCTCTATCCACTTGAGTGGCAACCTTTAGAGATCTGTGGATATGGACCCCAAGATCTCTCTGTTCCTCCACAGTCTTCAGAACCCTACCTTTGACCCTGTAATCCACATTTAAATTTGTCCTACCAAAATGAATCACCTCACATTTATCAGGGTTAAACTCCATTTGCCATTTTTCAGCCCAGCTTTGCATCCTATCTATGTCTCTTTGCAGCCTACAACACCCCTCCACCTCATCCACTACTCCACCAATCTTGGTGTCATCAGCAAATTTACTGATCCACCCTTCAGCCCCCTCCCCTAAGTCATTAATAAAAATCACAAAGAGCAGAGGACCAAGCACCGATCCCTGCGGCACTCCGCTAGCAACCTGCCTCCAGTCCGAAAATTTTCCATCCACCACCACCCTCTGTCTTCGATCAGACAGCCAGTTACCTATCCAATCGGCCAACTTTCCCTCTATCCCACACCTCCTTACTTTCATCATAAGCCTACCATGGGCTTATCAAACGCCTTACTAAAATCCATGTATATGACATCAACCGCCCTACCTTCATCAACACACCTAGTTACCTCCTCAAAAAATTCTATCAAATTTGTGAGGCACGATTTGCCCTTCACAAATCCGTGCTGACTATCCCGGATTAATCCGCATCTTTCTAAATGGTCGTAAATCCCATCCCTAAGGACCTTTTCCATCAATTTACCAACCACCGAAGTCAGACTAACCGGTCTATAATTACCAGGGTCATTTCTATTCCCTTTCTTAAACAGAGGAACAACATTTGCCACTCTCCAGTCCTCTGGCACCATCCCCGTGGACAGCGAGGGGAATTTCACAGTAACTTCATTGCAATGTTAATGTAAGCCTTACTTGTGACTAATAAATAAACTTTTAAAACTTTTCAGCCTTTGCGTCCGTGTTACAAGCCTTGTTTATGGTACAGTAAGTGCTCGGGCCAATAGTTCACCCTCTTCCCTCAGTATCGATGTCTTCATTCTGAAACCACACATATCCAAACTGTCTCTTGGTTATAATATGAGGCAGAATTAAGAATTCCATTTCTCTCATATTTTCTCTACCAATGTGCAAGAGGAAGACTAACAAATATGGAATATGGACTATTACAACAATTTATTAGGGTGGCCAACAATCGTGGTTTATTCAGGGATCTTAAGAGTCAAAGGATTATAATTGAACAATCAAAAGGAACTAGTAACTTACTGAAGAGACCTTTCGGGGGTTTTTGAAAACTATATTGTGCAGTGTCAGCCAGGTGAAGTATAATTCTACACTCAGGGTAAAAACACAGCTACCATGCTGACATGACAATCATGATGTGGAGATGCCGGCGTTGGACTGGGGTAAACACAGTAAGAAGTTTAACAACACCAGGTTAAAGTCCAACAGGTTTATTTGGTAGCAAAAGCCACACAAGCTTTCGAGGCTCTGAGCCCCTTCTTCAGGTGAGTGGGAATTCTGTTCACAAACAGAACTTATAAGACACAGACTCAATTTACATGAATAATGGTTGGAATGCGAATACTTACAACTAATCCAGTCTTTAAGAAACAAAACAATGGGAGTGGAGAGAGCATCAAGACAGGCTAAAAAGATGTGTATTGTCTCCAGACAAGACAGCCAGTGAAACTCTGCAGGTCCACGCAACTGTGGGAGTTACAAATAGTGTGACATAAATTCTGATTCTAGGATCGCATGATAAAGACTCAGGAGGAAAAAAGCAGAAATATTTATGTGAAATAGTGTGACATAAACCCAATATCCCGGTTGAGGCCGTCCTTGTGTGTGCGGAACCTGGCTATCAGTTTCTGCTCAGCGACTCTGCGCTGTCGTGTGTCGCGAAGGCCGCCTTGGAGAACGCTTACCCGAATATCAGAGGCCGAATGCCCGTGACCGCTGAAGTGCTCCCCAACAGGAAGAGAACAGTCTTGCCTGGTGATTGTCGAGCGGTGTTCATTCATCCGTTGTCGCAGCGTCTGCATAGTTTCCCCAATGTACCATGCCTCGGGACAAAATCGGAGACAATACACATCTTTTTAGCCTGTCTTGATGCTCTCTCCACTCCCATTGTTTTGTTTCTTAAAGACTGGATTAGTTGTAAGTATTTGCATTCCAACCATTATTCATGTAAATTGAGTCTGTGTCTTATAAGTTCTGTTTGTGAACAGAATTCCCACTCACCTGAAGAAGGGGCTCAGAGCCTCGAAAGCTTGTGTGGCTTTTGCTACCAAATAAACCTGTTGGACTTTAACCTGGTGTTGTTTGACATGACAATCGACAGACACTGCTAGCGAGATGAGTACGTGGCTAAGCAGTGCCAGTAAACACTAACCATTTTAAGGCTCCACATCAATAGTTAGTATGCCTGGAGACCTCTGTGATACTTAGATGGCCTGAATTAGCAGACAAAGTGAAGAGTGCAAGATCGAGCCTGGTAGCAACAAGCACGAGGGAAGAGATATGGAGGAAGCGAAGGGAGATACGAAAGACAGAAAGTTCTTGGGATAGTAGGAATCCTGCCCTGTGAACATCCACAAATTGTCTAATGATAAATCTAAAACCAGACAATGTTGTAAGTAATGTCTTGCCTACGTGACGTACAATGTATAAATATTGCATGGTTCTTCAGCTGGGGAGAGTCAGCCTCAGAGACCCTTCTGAGGTTGTGCTGCCCTGATGTGTTGGCTAATAAACAATCATTCTGTACTGGGTCTCCTGAGATTATTTTGTGCAATAATCTGTTCCACAACAAATGAAACTGTCCAATGGAATGCTGGAATAGCATTTTTAATCATTTTAAACATTTTAAACATTTCACACCTGCTAATCCTTTTTAAAAACTCTCTTTGCCCACCTTTTTTTTCCTTTTCATTTCTGTTTCGTTGCTGATTCCCCTTCAATCTGTCCCTCTCTGGTTACCCACCCTCTTGTCACTGGAAACACATCCTCCTTATTTACTTCATCAAAACTCTTCCTGATTTTGAACACCTCTATTAAATCTCCTCTTAACCTTCGCTGCTCTAAAGACAACAATCCCCGCTTCTCCAGTGTCTCCATGTATCAAAATTCCCTCGTCTCTGACACCATCCTGATCAATTTCCCCTTTGATTTTTTCAGTTCTGTGGGTAATGGGAAGGATTGAAACAACAATGGTTAGCAATGGTTACCTGAACACCCCCAAAGCCATTGGGGGCCAAGTAACGCTCACACTCAGCCGCGATATCTGTCCAGCGCCACTCAAATAAATGGACAATGGATGTCCGGCCAGGCACCATGTGTGGATTGTACTGTGCCAAACACCCTCCAAGAAATGCCAGCAGAATGAGGACCTTCATCTTTGCTGCAGAGCTGCCTGGGTGAACTCAGAAGCTCATCATTTATATTTCCATGATATTTGAACAAATAGCTAATTATCGTCATCAGAATTTTCCATGTAACATAAAAACCATTACTTATAAACAAAACAACATTGATAAAGGACGAGTGCAGCTGGACAATGACAAAGACTGTCCCACTCCACTTTACCTTGAATCTCAGCCCAATCGCTGAGCATTAATGATTAATGAAGAGTTGAATTTTAAATCAACAAATAGCATTTATTTGAGCTGCACTTTGGTTTGCAAAGAATTAAACAGCACAAAATCAGGCCTTTGGCCCAGTTGCTCTGTGCCACAAGAGTCTGCTCCTCCAACCAATGAGAGTATGACTGATCTGATATAATCATTCACAACTCCACTTAATGGCTTATCCCCACAATGTTTGATTCCGTTACCGATTAAAAATCTGTATCTCGGTGTTACAGAGTGTCATTTTAAGTAGTGTTCTTATAAGCTTTTTTTCCCTATTGTTTTATTGACGTCTGTTGAGAGTTCTGAACGTGTGGTCTTTGGCGGGCTTTTCAGTCTGCAAGTGGTTAACACTACTGCCTCATAGCGCAAGGGACCCGCGTTCGATTTTGACCTCAGGTGACTGTGCGGAATTTGCACATTCTCCTCGTGTCTGCGTGTGTTTCCTCCGGGTGCTCCAGTTTCCTCCCACAGTTCAAAGATGTGCAAGTGAATTGGCCTTGGATAAATTTCTCTTAGTGTCCAGGGATGTGTAGGTTCTGTGGATTAGCTATGGGAAATGCATGGAATTACAGGGCAGGTGGGGGCGGGGTGTAGGACAGGGTAAGATGCTCTTTCAGACTGTCAACGCAGTCGATGGACGAATGGCCTCCTTCTACACTGTAGGCATTCTGTGGTTCATTCGAAGAGGGTGACCTGTAAGCAAGACCTTTTTTACTAGTTTTCATAATTATTACTGTTATTGTTAAACTTTGTTATTTATATAAAGTTCATTCTTTTAACAACACATTCAACTACCTTACTTGTAGTCGCAAATTATCACATCTTTTTGGCGCTTATGGAGAAAACGGCAAGAAAAGCGTTTTTCAATGTTCAGTGTGACAACACAAGATTGCAGACAGTGAGTAGTTAGTTTACATTGTGAATTTATTTGACAGAATTTCAAGTTATCATGGCTATGTTCGGGGTGGTTGAGAGAAGCAAGGTCTGGGCTGAATATGTGAAGAGGTCGCAGTATTACTTTTTAGCAAATGGAACAGAGACAGATGAAGCACTAGAAGCTGTCTCACAATGCCAGTGATGACCTGATGACTCACCTGATGAAGGGGCAGTGCTCTGAAAGCTCGTGCTACCAAATAAACCTGTTGGACTTTAACCTGGTGTTGTGAGACTTCTTACTGTGCCCACCCCAGTCCAACGCCGGCATCTCCACATCACGAGATGAAGCAGCGTTTGATTCGCCTGTGTGTGTGGGGCAAAGATGTATATAGTGATGAGGAATCTGGCCACACCATGGAAGCCAGGGGAGATTTCATTGAGAGCGTGGAATAATGTGCGCAGGTTGAGTTGGGGAAGTCGGGTAGAATGTTGAAATCACCAAGGACAAGTTGCTGCTTAGCTCCGAGATTAAACAAATGGATATTGATAAATTAGGAGAGTGGGCCAAAATGTTGCAGATGGACTTTAACGTGGATAAGTGTGAGGTCATGTATTTTGGTTGGAAAAATGGAAAGGCGACTTATTACCTAAATGGAGAGACCCCGCAGGGTGCCCTGGTGCACAGGGATCTGGGTGTCCTCGTTCATGAGTCACAGAAAACTAGCATGCAGGTACAGCAGATAATAAAGAAAGTGAATGGAGTGTTGGCATTTATAGCGAAAGGAATAGAATATAAAGGTAAGGAAGTATTGTTGTAACTACACAAGGCACTGGTGAGGCCGCACCTGGAGTATTGTGCACAGTTTTGGTCCCCTTATTTGAGGAAAGATGTAGTGGCATTGGAGGCAGTTCAGAGGAGGTTCACTAGATTGATTCCAGAGATGAGGGGGTCTGTCGTATGAAGAGAGATTGAACAGTTTAGGCCGATACTCTCTGGAATTTAGAAGAATGGAGATCAAATTGAGGTATACAAGATGATAAAAGGCATGGATAAAGTAGATGTGGAACGGATGCTTCCTCTTGTGGGGCATTCTAGGATGAGAGGTCATTGTCTTAGGATAAGGGGTAGCAAATTTAAAACAGAGTTGAGAAGCTACTTCTCCCAAAGGGTTGTGACTCTGTGGAATTTGCTACCCCAAAGTGCGTTGGACACTGGGACAGTGAATAAATTTGAGGAGTTAGACAGATTTTTAATTGGTAATGGGTTGAAGGGTTATGGGGAGAAGGCAGGAAAATGGAGATGAGGAGCATATCAGCCATGATCGAATGGCGGAGTGGACTCGGTGGATTAAATAGCCTAATTCTGCTCCTATATCTTATGAACGCCTGCAGATGACTTTGATGAAGACATTACCCTGGGAAGTGACAGGATGGTAAGTGGAAGATTTCAGGAGAATGGCAGCGGAGATGAGGACTATCTAAATGAGCAGAGTGGACAGGCCAAAGTTAGGCCAGGAGATTGGGTGGCATAATTTGCATGGTACTGGAACACAAGTAACTCTGGAAATCCAACTCACTATCAAAAGTATCAGATAAGACACATGCAAAACAAAATAAAATCAAATTGAATAACTCTGTGATAGCAACTTTTAGTTTATTGAACACATTTATTTGAGAGAAAGCAATGAGAAATCAGTGACTATTGTCATTGACATTTCAAAAGGACAAAACGTAATACAATGCCCCATAAGAGCGAGGATTTCCATCGTGCCCGCTGTCTTCACTGTTCTGAGATTTCTCCAAGTTAATCATAATCAGACACTCCACCAGAACAGAAACTGCAACATAGAAGACACCAACATACACCACACTCGTTGTTCACCTTCACTGTGACTCTAATTAAATCCTTAAGCTTGAATATTTCTGAACAGGGCGATGGTGGATACCAGCAACACAAGTCAAAAACTCTCCTCACAGATGCTGCCAGACCTGCTGAGTTTTTCCAGCATCCTCCGTTCTCGATTCAAATATTGAGACATTCTTGGGACAAGGGAGTATTTTATTCAGGTTGTACAAGAATTCCCGAGGATAGTAGCAGAACTGAAAGGTTATCAGGAGAGGCTGAACAGACTGGAGAACTGTTCCCTAGTAAAGAGAAGATTGTGTGTGTGGGTGGGTGGGTGGGGGGCGGGGGTGGGCAGAGACAGGGACCTACAAAATGACTTTAACATTTGGAAACAGCATGATACAGCAGATATAGAGAAGATGTTTGTCACTTGTGGGGAGCCCAGAGCTTGGGGACATAAATACAAGATAGTAATTAATAAAGCTAACAGAGAATTTAGGATAGGCTGATGGGTGAGATGAAGAGGGTTGGGTGGAGGCTCATGTGGAGCAGAAACACCAGTGAGGTCAGACATGAGTAAGCAAGGGAGAGCTCACTGCCACCCCCCTGTTCTGTTACAGCAAATTGAGATTTTAACATCTGGAGCTGATATTTGCTGGCAAGTGGATTCTCTGAGGCCAAGCTGCTGGACTGGTGCACAATTATGTTCATCCTTCACTCTGGGGAAATGGGAAATGAGTCACTGCATGATCGCCGCTCCCCTGCCTGATCAGTGTGGTCTGGTGGTGTCATCTCATCAGCAGAAAGAGATTGGAGCGGAATTCCCCTCCCTAACCATCCTTACCCCATTAAATAGCTGGGGCTTTTCACATCTCCCAGGAGAGGATACAGTGAGTGGAGAGTGTCTGAAATGTGAGGTATTAGGACTGGACGGACCAGGATCTATTCCCGACTGACATATTTACAAAGCCTGATTGTTCCTCTTAATAGTAAAAAAAAATTCAAAGACAATTAGATTTGCCATTGTGGTTTTGATCCAAAAGGCATTTAAACATCCTTAAAAATGATTGCCTATTTCTCCTTGCATTATTACTGGGTTAAACGTTTGCCATTCTGGTCAGCATCATTTCAGCATTCACCAGTTCCTGAGGCTGAAGTTGCACATCTTGCTCCAAGCAGGAAGGCGGCAGCTGTGTTGTTTTTAGTGCTTGTGCAACACGACAAATTGCTTACAAGTCATAGCAGTGGAAGAATTTTTTAAATGTTATCGTTACTCAGCTGAAGATCAGAACTAAGAGTTATCCCCATTCTTTCTCTGAACAATAGCCCCAGTTGCCGAGACACACACTGTTTCCCCACCCGTTCTGAGTGGCTAATAGCAGGAACACAAATGCTGCCATTTGCATTGCATTACTCTGTTTTATGTATAAAGGATACATTATAAAGGATACACTGAAATATCATTCCCCCAAACTGATGAGCTGGGCTTTTACTGTGCACAGTGTGAACTGTAACCAAGAGAAAAACACATAAACTAGCCTCAGGAGCTTGCTCTATGAGTCACACCAGTCAGTGTGAAATTCTATGTTAGTGAGCACAGCAAGAGACCCACCATAGCACCCTCTGATCCTCATTTTCCTCGGCCTCTCTTGTTGTCTGCTGAATCTTGCTTTGGCCGTGCAGAGCGTGCAAATTGCTGTCAAGTCGCTAAGGACCAACATTAGATACAATTGAAGACACATCAATGACAACAACAACCTGCATTTAAGAACATACGAAAAGGAGATGGCCATTTGGCCCATCGAGTCTGCTCCGCCATTCAATTATGGTTAATCCTCAATCCCAACTGCACTATCCTGCCTGCCCCCTTATCCCTCAAGAGACCAAAAATCTGTCTATCCCAACCTTAAAAATATTAAACGATGGAGCTTTTGCAACTCTCTAGGGTAGAGAATTCCAAAGATTCACAATCCTTTGAGTGAAGAAATTTCTCATCTCATGCATTAAATAATAGTCCCCTTATCCTGAGACTGTGCTTCTGTGCTCTAGATTTCCCAGTCGGGGGAACTTCCTCATGGCTTGCTTTACTTGCATGCTACCTTCCTGAGTTCCTTGTATGAATGAGTACACCTACATTCCTCTAAACATCAACATTTACCAGTTTTATTCCATTCCCTTTTTCTTTTGCTTCTTAAAACCTCTTACACCTCTAACCTCTCCCGGTTCTGATGAAAGGTCACTGTCCTGAAACGTTAACTCTGTTTCATTCTTCACTGACATTGCCAGACCTGCTGAGAATTTTTGGTTTTCATTTGCGATTTCCAGCATCTGCAGTATTCTGATTATGCCGAAGAAAACTATTTGCTATCCTTGTCAGTTTGATTACACCATCAAATCTACAGTGGTAAAATATTAACTAAGGAATTAAAAATATTTACACAAATTAAAACCCACAAACCACAATGTGCAGAGAGACTGGGGAAGCTGGGATTGTTCTCCTTGGAGCAGAGAAGGTTAAGAGGAGATTTAATAGAGGAGCTCAAAATCAGGAAGAGTTTAGATGGAGTGAATCAGGAGAAAGTGTTTCCAGTGACAGGAGGGTGGGTAACCGGAGGGACACAAGTAAAAACGACCTTCAGTAGAATGCATTCTGCCACCACTCCACATTAACTCAATGTTATTACACTTATGCAGCTTTTCCTTGCCAA
The DNA here is from genome assembly GCF_964213995.1 of Mustelus asterias. NCBI lineage: Eukaryota > Metazoa > Chordata > Chondrichthyes > Carcharhiniformes > Triakidae > Mustelus > Mustelus asterias. Next base: position 137,082,771 of record NC_135808.1, read on the forward strand.
GTGGCTCTGTAACGACAAAGCTGGAAAAATAAATATTTTTATTAAGAGTTTCCATCTCACTGAGGAGGCTTTTGGCCAATCCACATCCAACAACCTGCTCTGAAAACCCCGCTCACATTTTGACAGTGACAAATTGCATCGGAGTAGCTGAGACATTCCACGTTCCAAAACGATCAACATTCCAAATAAAACAACTCACAACATTCTTAAAAAGTCAATTTGCCCTATCCCGTTACGATATTGGATTTAAATTTTAAAAATACGGATCCGGATTGATATCTTTGCCAAAACCTAATAAGTTCTTCCTTGGGCAATACGCTATCTCTGTACCAAATCTCACTGAAATTCAACTCTCTCTCCAATTCCCTTTTGAAAGTTATTATTGAATCTGCTTCCACCGCCCTTTCAGGCAGCTCATTCCAGATCACAACAACTCACTGCATCAAATAAATTCCCCTCATCTCCCCCTCTGGTTCTTTTCCCGATTCTCTTCAATCTGTGTCCCTCTGGTTACTCACCCTCCTGTCATTGGAAACGGTTGTTACTTTCACTTTACACAAGTGAAGTGGTGCTGGAAAATTGTGCTGGCCAGCGCAGACACAATGGGCCAAAGGGCCTCTTTCTGTGCTGTAAAACTCTATGACTCCACAAGGACATTATTGTAATCTTGAGTAATAAATTTCAATGTCCTAATGGTCATTCTAGTTCCTGTCGTTCTATGAAAGGATACAACCACCATTGGTTTCTCTTTGAGCTCAAACCCATTCACTTCTTTCAATGCTTTGGCTGCTGCCTTCTCATTGGGAAGTCCAACGAAAGCCTGTCCCTTCATTCGTCCTTCTTTCATCAATCGGATATCAAACCTGTGAAGACAAAACCAAGGCTTTTAGAATAATCCATCATTCAAATTCAAACACCAGAGAGAAAACTGTTTCTTGATCAGACACACTTAACAGCCTTCTCAAATGAGCTGAACTGTATATTAGCTTGCTGACCTATACTAGCTGTCAGTCCAGTAACATCTCCATCTTAAAATTCTCATTTACGCATTCAAATCCTCCTCCAGCCCTACACTCCCCCCTTTCTCTGTACCCTTCCTCAGCCTCCACACCCTCCCTATCTATGTAACCTCCTCCAGCTCTCCAAGATATTTGGCCACCTAAGAATCCCCGATTTTAATTGCCCCGTAGTCAAAAGAGAACACAGATGAATTTGAGACGTTAACTCGGTTTCTCTCTCCACAGAAACTGCAAGATGTGCTGAGATTTTCCAGCACTTTGTTTTCATTTCAGATCTTCAGTATCCGCAGTATTTTGCTTTTATTTAATTGCTCTATTGGCACTTACTCCTCCTCTCCCCCCAAGCTTTCAGTTATCTGTCCTAACATTCTCTATGTGGACCTGTGTACATCCTACTCAATTATTTTACCTGATTATACTTCTGTGAAGCACCTTGGGGCATTTCTTTCTTTAAAAGATGCTAAATAAAGCTGTAAACAGGAGAATAAATTCAATGTGGCACAGAGATTCTATAACATGAAACTGCTGCAATCAATAAAGGAAAGACTTGCATTTTCACAGCATCATCCACCCTCACTGAGCATCCCAAATGTTTTAACCAATGAAATACTTGTGAAGTGTAGTCATTGTTGTAATTTAGGAAACATGGCAGCTAATTTGCACACAGCAAGATCTCACAAACAGTAATATGAAAATGACCAGATAACGTGTTTTTATGAAGTGCCCTGCTCGCCTACAAAATAAGTGCCCTGGTTACTTTTACATTAACATTTAATGTTTAATTCAAGGCAACAGCAGCTACTCCCCGGAGTACAGCACTGGGAGTGGAAACTCCCTCCCCTCAGTGCGGCACTGGGACTGGAAACCTACTCCCTCAGTACAGCACTGGGAATGGAAACCTACTCCCTCAGTACAGCACTGGGAATGGAAACCTACTCCCTCAGTACAGCACTGGGAGTGGAAACCTACTCCCTCAGTACAGCACTGGGAATGGAAACCTACACCCCCCAGTCTGTACTGGGAGTGGAAACCTACTCCCCTCAGTCTGCATTGGGAGTGGAAACCTACACCCCCCAGTGCGGCACTGGGAATGGAAACCTACTCCCCTCAGTCTGCACTGGGAGTGGAAACCTACTCCCTCAGTGCGGCACTGGGAGTGGAAACCCCCTCCCCTCAGTCTGCACTGGGAGTGGAAACCTACTCCCCCAGTGCGGCACTGGGAGTGGAAACCTACTCCCTCAGTACAGCACTGGGAGTGGAAACCTACACCCCCCAGTGCGGCACTGGGAGTGGAAACCTACACCCCCCAGTGCGGCACTGGGAGTGGAAACCTACTCCATCAGTACAGCACTGGGAGTGGAAACCTACACCCCCCAGTGCGGCACTGGGAGTGGAAACCTACACCCCCCAGTGCGGCACTGGGAGTGGAAAACTATTCTCAGAGTTCAAGAGCATGGAGTGGAAAATAAACCGATGACTTTTAATATTTTGCTAGATATTGAAATACGAACACCGCATCAGTGAAACAGAACTCCGAACTCTTACATGTTCCTTTCAGCTTGCGATGAGAAATCAACGTATCTGCCAAAGATGAACTTCAAGTCCTGGAATGAGATTAACGTGTGAAAACACCAAATGCACCAACTTCGCCACGATCATACTGAAGTTTAGACTGAAAAGGGAAAGCAGCTAGCAATGAGAGGGAGCTTTACCTTCTCTTCAACTTGCTTCGACAGATTCTTTACGTACAGTCGACAGGTGGGTTCACCTGGAGCGTAATTTTTAAACATCGACATGCTCTCCATTTCTGCTCCAAATCAAACACAAACTGCATAACAATAACACCACAGAAACAGGAAGGCACCATTCAGCCTCTCGAGGCTGTGACATTATGCAATTAAATCATACTCCTCTTTCTCAACTCCAGTACAATGTTATCCAAGTGGGTTTTCACATATACAGTTAACCCCGCCATGCGCAGCTAGTTCCAGGTTTCCTCTCCTCTTTGTGTGAGGAACGGGTTCCAGACATCACCCTTGGATGGCCAGAGCTCCCTACATTCTGGACTCTCCCACAAGACAAGCTGTTTTAAGCTTAAAGGATTTACTCCCAATACTGACTAGTGAATTCAAAATGTCAGTTGTATTCCAACTAACATTTATTTATTTGTAAAACATGTTAAACAGTTTCAAAGATCAACATTTTGGATTTCTATGATCGTTAGAAAGAGGGAAACAGCAATAAGCTATTGTTGGATTTCAAAACAGGACTGCTTCAAGTAAGGACACACAACCTAGCTCCAGACCAATCCCCTGATCCCCACCCCCCCAGTAAACACACTCTCACACCCCCTACAGTGAGCCAACAACAGTACCCCCTAGAAACGCCACACCCCTTTCCACATCCTAGCAAGCACACCCATCCCCACATAATCCAACATCCTCACAAACAACCTCCCCCCAACTAACACCCCAATGGCAACCCCAACCTTCCAGAGCAGCCCATTTGCCACCCCCAATCCCACACTCACGGTCTCCAAACCCCTGGCTCTCTCACACTGGAGTTGGGACATTTCGCCATCTCTAACACATACCCTGGTGCATCGTCTCACGCTGTCCATTACCATGGGATCTTGACACTTATTGCACCTCAACACTGTGCCCCAGCCTCAATCCCCTCACACACACACTGAGACTGGGACATTTCCCCACCTTGACATAAATAGCCCTCACATCAATACCCTAACAAACACTCTCTCGCACTCACTACCCCTCACACTAGGGCATTGGCACTGACTCTGTCCCTCACACTTACCCTCTTTGGTGATTCGACCCTTTGCCAACTGTTTCCTGGAAATGAACTCGGAGGGAATCACTTCCTCCTCCTCCTCCTCACTTTCACTTTTAGAACAGACAGGAACAGGCTGGATTTTTCCAAATCCTGAGTTTTGAGATTCAGAATTCTCGTGTGGCTCTGTAAACGTGATATCAGGTAAACAGTATTCACCAACCATACACAAATCACAGTCAATGGCCTCATATTGAAGCCTCCAATTTGCTTACAGTATCTTCCATCTAGAATGCGACTGGGACTTATAACTAACTGCTTAACAACTTGCATTGCCTTAAAAGTAGTAAAACATTCCAAGATGCTTCACATTGCTGTAAATCAGACACTGAGCAACACAAGGAGGTATTGGGGTAGTTGACCAAAAGTTTGGATAAGTAGGGGAATTTCACAGTAACTTCATTGCAGTGTTAATGTAAGCCTTACTTGTGACTAATAAATAAATAACCTTTATAACCTTTAACAAAGTGCATCTTAAGGAGCATTTCAAAAGAGTAGAGACCTAGGGAGATTTAGGGAGAGGATTCCAGAAGCTGGGAACCCGAGGCAGCTGAAGGTCCAGTCATTAGTGGTGACTTTAGATTGACAATTGGAAGGAGGCAGGGATCTGAAAAGGGTCGTAGGGCTGGAGGAGATTGCAGAGTTAGTGACTGGGTGAGACTGTGGAAGATACAAAAGTGAAGATAAAAGTTTTAAAATTGAGATATTGCCAGACTGGGAGCTAATGTATCTCTCCTGTTATAATTCTCACTATCTTAAAGGAGAGATTATATTTAATCAACAGTGTGAACTAGATATCAGTTAGATATTAATTGTATTCAGGTGGTGTATTATTTGGAGATTCACCTGTGCTCAGGTGTGAGTATATATGAAAGAGGAGCTCCTGCTGCTGTATGACATGCAATGTGTCTTTGAAAGTTAAAATTTATTAGGATTTATATAGTATCCTTCACTGCCTGACTCTCTCTAGTTGTACGACACAACACTCCACAAATCTTTTGATGAGAATTGATGCTTCCAGTCGTTTTATTGAAGGGTTGATTAGACGTGACAAAGTTATGAATGAGGGATTCACCAGCAGATGGTCTAAAGCTGAGACAGCCGATGGTTTGGAGATTGAAGCTGGTCTTCTTTGATGGGAGAATCTTTCTTCACATTTATATCAGGCAATGTGCCAGTTACACATCAGCAATTCATCAAATTCTTGCAAAAAGCTTTGAAAAAAAGATAATTTTTTAATAACTGGGAAAGGGTTTTAAACAGCCGACACAGGAGTTCATACCGAATCCACCAAAACCTACCTGGTCGCTGCTCCCCTCCTCCCTCCAAGAAGCTGTTAACGTCGACAGAGATGTGAAATTCTATTTTCTTTGGACCGTGAGGTTGTGGCTGGTCAAAGACTTCAGATGGTGGCACCGCAGGATGTGAGCTGAAACAGCACAGGAAGATGCAAACTAACAGTAATTGAGAGTCTTTGCACACTAAAACACCATGAGGTTGTTTATACCCAGTCTCATTCTCAGTTTCGAAGATGAGTGATGATCTTATTGAAACATAAGATTCTGAGCAGGCTTGGCTCTACATGATCTGGTCCATTGTGTGAAATTGCCGAGAGGATGTTCCTCCTCATGGGAGAATCTAGAACTAGGGGGCACATTTTTTAAATAAAGGGTTGCCGATTTAAGATGGAGGCGAAGAGCAGTTTCTTCTCTCTGAGGGCTGCTAGTCTTTGGAATTCTGTTTCATAGGGAGCAGCAGAGGCTGGATCCGTGAATTTATACAAAGCTGAGTCAAAGGTTATGCTGGGCAGGCAGGAAAATTGAGTTGAGGCCACAATCAGACGAACCATGATTTTATTGAATGGTGGAGCAGACTCGAGAGGCTGAATGGCCTACTCCTATTTATGATGTTACGGTCCTCCCCAGTTACATTGGTGTCAGCTCCATTTACCTGGCATAGGCATTGTGGACATTCCAGCCAAGAAATGAAAAGTTTGCTTAGGTTCCATTAGGCTGCACAGAATTCATTTGGGAGGCAATGGCGTAATGGTAGCGTTATCGGACTGGTAAACCAGACCCAGAGCAAGATCTGGGGACCCGGGTTCAAATCCCACCACGGCAGATGGTGAAAGTTCAACCAACACATTGAGGACAAAGGCAGAAAAATTCTCTGAATTTTTAAAGATTTCGTTAGGCCACATTGCATCCAGTTCTGGTCACCACACTTCAGGAAGGATGCGAGGGCTCTTGAAAGGGTGCAGAGGAGATTTACCAGAATGGTTCCGGGGTGAGGGGATCTTAGCAACAAGGTTAGGGTTGGAGAAGCAGGGGCTGTTCTCCTTGGAGTGCAAGAGATTGAGGAGAGATTTGATGGAGGTGTACAAGATTATGTCGACCTTATCTAAGTCTATCAAAGAAAAGTCCAAAGATGTGCGGGTTAGGTTGATTGGCCATGCTAAAAATTGCCCTTAGTGTCCTGAGATGTGTAGGTTAGAGGGATTAGTGGGTAAATATGTAGGGATATGGGGGTTGGGCCTGGGTGGGATTGTGGTCGGTGCAGACTCGATGGGCCGAATGGCCTCTTTCTGTACTGTCGGGTTTCTATGATTCTATGAAAAGCTGTTCCCATTTGTTGATGATACAAGGATTAGGGATTTAGATTTAAGGTTTTGGACAAGATGCAGTGGGAACGTGAGGGTTACGCAGTAAATGGTGGTGACCTGGAACTGGCTGCCCAAGAGGCTGGTGGAAGCTGAAACAATCAACGATTTCAAAAGGGAATTGGATGGGCAATTGAAGGAAATAAACTTGTAGACTTACAGGGTAGAGTGGGGGAGTGGGACTGATTAGATTCTTCTACAGAAAGCTGAAATGTATCCAATGGGTCAAATGGCCTCCTTATATGCAGTCAATGAATCCATGATATGACACCTCCCCACCTTTTGAGTGAAGGACATTTTTCCCCTGGGTGAGGGTCAGGTTCTATGTTGCAACAATCACCTTCCTTCCCAAGTGTACACCAACATGCTTCGGTTAGCATGAGAAACCCGATGGAGGAGTATACAGAACAGAATGTATTCCTATCCAGCAGATTCATATTCGGGGGTGGGGGATGGTGCTGGCGGCATTAGGGTAATGTCGCTGGACTAGTAATCTAGAAGCCCAGGCTAATCCTCATGATCTACATGTGACTCCTGACCAGGTTTCCTTTCCTATAGGATATTAGTGAAGCAGATGGATTTTTACAATAACCAATAATAGTTTCACGATCACCATTCCAGCAAGACTCTTCTAGATTCTCCCATGAGGAGGAACATCCTCTCAGCAATTTCACACAATGGGCCAAAGGGCTTCGTGCTGTGCTGTATGCCTCTTCATTGCTCCTCTGAAATGGCCGAGCAAGACACTCAGTGCAAGGGAATTAGGGACAGGCAATAAATGCCCAGCCAGCAACGCCTACATTCCATGAAAGAAAAAGGAACAGAAAAGCAAAACTGATGGGGCTATACCACATGCAGAATGCATCGTTTTAGTTTCAATATCTTTCAAGTTCTCCATGATGTAGAGATGCCGGTGTTGGACTGGGGTGGGCACAGTAAGAAGTCTTACAATACCAGCTTTAAGTCCAACAGGTTTATTTGGAATCACGAGCTTGCGGAGCGCTGCTCCTTCCTCAGGTGAGACTGTTTCAAGCTCTCCGTTACCTTGTGAAGGCAATGCTCCTTTAAAACAGCTTAGTTTGTATAGTACAGGTACAAACTCTTGTATCTGCTCCTCAATCCTTTGAGAACCATCTGTTTACAAAATAGTCTTAATTGTTTCCTTCAAAGATCCTTCTTTAAATAAGGTTTCCTGACGAGTGATCATGAATCCTTCGAAAAGTTATTTTATCAGTTTGACTTTCTAAATAACCCATCTATAATCTAGTTAATGACCCCCTTCTGCTTGCGATAATTACACGAGCCATTAAAGTTATACTTTAATTATTCATGCTCGATTCCCGAGCCATTTATTTTCCTCCAGAGGCATTTGGCTATTTTCCTCTTTGCTCTAGAAAGTTGTTTTTTGTTTGCTCACTAATTCATGAGCTTAAACAATGGAGATATGGAGCCGGGCTCCATGAGGATAGTACAGCATTCCTGACTACAATCAATGGGCTAAATCTCATTACAAACAGAGCCAGGAGTTTTTGAGCAGGGAAGAGATTCTGTAATCAGCTGCTCCCAGTCAGCATCTTTAACATTGTTTGATGTGTCTGCTGGAGTCACTGCGGATGGCACTTTTCACAATTCCAGTCACTGTCTGCGATCAGTGGAGATGGTGAGAGCAGTGGTGACTGTACATCCAGTTAATTGCTGCTTGTTGGATCAGTCTGTGTGCTGGATGATTACTGAGTTTCACAAAATGAAAGAAGAATCGGAAAAGCCAGTTCACCTTCTACCATCTTAATAATCGCAAAAACCAGGATAATGGAGCTGTTGACTAAACACAGCGAATCAGGAATGGGGAGCAAATAGGAAAATAAATCAACTGAGCATTCTGCTCTGTGCTGTAACTGCAGTGATGTATCTGTGCTTCACAATGCACAACATCCAATTTGTTCAATGGAAAAATTAAATGAAAATTACTGGTTAAAATGTGTTTCAAAATGAGTAATTTTAGGGATGTATCCATTACCAAACACCACCATTTTATAATTTGCAAGATTATATTTACCCCTGCCTTCTAAATACAATTTAGTTTAATAAGGGGGAGGGTGGAAATGAGCTTTCAGTGGATTCTGCGCTGTAGGATATCTTTTTAGATCACACATTATAGCTTCTGACGAGCTTACACTGACAGAGTGAGATCAAGAGTGGGTGGGAGGGGAATCAAGTGGAGAATAAACACCAGCAGGGTTAGTTGGGCCGAATGGCCTGTTTCTGTGCTGCCTGCCCTGCATAATCTATTAATTAATCTACAACAGATAAGAGACAAAAAAAATTTTGGAAAACAATTTTTCTATCTTCTGTCAAAGGACTGAGCTGCAAACTCTCCAGGATTACATTTCTATCTACGTTCTCGGGATGTGGCGTCTGCTGAAGAAACCAGAATTTAACCGTCCCCCTCATTGTTCCCAAAATGGTGTTGATTCACCCCAGCGGCTTGCAAGGACATCATTGCACTCAGAACAGGTAACGGGTGCAGGGGTAAGCGTGATCACAGTATGCTTGGACACTGCTGGGGTGTGTTGGTAAAAGATGTCCTGGTGTGTGCACTGAGCAGCTGTGAATAAACAGTCCACCGTTAGCTAACAGAACCCAGTTCGGCTGAGAAACTCTGCTGGGCTTCGGAGCTGGGGAGCCTAAATCTTCTCAAGCCTGTGACAGATTCCATACCAACGTGATATTACATTTGTTAACAACATAGCAGAGGAATCAAACATTACATTTTGTATTCATTACACAAGTATGGGAGGTACGGATTTTTCTTTCTATACAGTGAGTTTTTGGTGATCTGGAATGTGCTGCCTGAAAGGGCGGTGGAAGCAGATTCAATAATAACTTTCAAAAGGCAATACTGGAATACTGGATAAAAACAATAATTTCAGGACTGGGGGCTAAAGAGCAGGGGGGTGGGACTAATTGGGTAGCTCCTACAAAGAGCCAGTACAGGCATGATGGTCAGAATGGTCTCATTCTGTGCTGTGTCATCTTACCTTTGGGTCGGTGCTTTTGGCACATTAATCAGGTCCTTGAGTCTGGGTCGTTTCCGGACTGAAACCCGCTTTCTCTTCTGTGTCTGTTTTGGTGGAAGTGAGGTCAATTCCATTAATCGCACAACTCTGCAGAAAGGAAGGAAAGGTTTTGGGTTTTAAATTAGACTTCCAGCAATGATGTATCAGTTACTGGGAATGGAGATGCAAATTGTAAAGTACAGACATCATGACAATGAGGAGGTGGAAGATTTTAGTCACATTTTTTCACATCACTTCATTTAATTTTTAAATGAAATATCAATTGTGGTTTAATTTATTTTAAAATGTTGATCTTGGACAAGAAATCATTTCCACTGACAGAAGGGTCGATAACTGAGGCACAGCCTTGAGAAGCGAGATGAAGAGGAATTTCTTCAGCCAGAGGGCATGAATCTGGAGGGCAGGTCATTGAGTGTATTTACGACAGAAATAGATGGGTTCTTAATTGGTAGGGGGATCAAAGGTTGCGGAGAAAAGGTGGAAGAATGGGGTCGAGAAACTTATCAGCCATGATTGAATGCATGGATGAGTTGTTGGGAGCTTTGTGAGCTCCCTCAGACATCTTGGCTTTGTCTCTGCAGCTGAATTCATTTGACGTGCTCAGTGCTTTTTTCGAATGAGCATTCTCCATTTTGTCCGGCCACAATCCAGGGTCTCCTGCCAGTCGGAAAGACTCCGGGGACCTCTTCAGGGATGCTTTGACATCACTACTAAAGCACTTCTGCTGTCCCACTACGAGTCTCATCCTTGTTCCTTGTGGAGCAGTTGAGTTGGGAGTCTGGTATCAGGCACATGAACAACATGGGGGAGTGCTGCACTGTCTGCGGTGCTGTCTTTCAACGAGACATTAAAATGAGGCCCATCGGCACTCTCAGATGGATGAAGATCCCACAGACTTTCCTACATTACAACAATATTTCAAAAGCACTGGCTGTAAAGCACTTTGGGATATCCTGAGGTCAGAAAGGCCTGATGTCAATGAAATAACTATTTACTAATTGTTTGAGGCAGTTGCAGTTTGACAAGCAACACGTTCAACAAAGAGTCCTTGAACCAGCAAAGTTGCTGAGCTAATGGTGCCAAGAAAAACAACAGATGCCAGATACACAGAATGTTCCAGCACTGAAACAGGACGCTGAGCCGCACCAATACTTCCCAAACTGTCAGCAGTCACCTATTTCAATCCCACTCCTGTTTCGAATCTGACCACACAGGGAGGCTAGTGTCTATTTTGCCTCTTTCAAATAGCTATCTATTCAGTTTTTTTAATTCATTCGTGGGACATGGGTGTCGCTGGCTGGCCAGCACTCAGGGCCCATCCCCAGTTGCCCTTGAACTCAGTGTCTCACTCAGCCTTTTCAGAGGGCAGTTGAGAGTCAACCACATTGCTGTGGCTCTGGAGTCACATGTAGGCCAGACCGGGTAAGGACGGCAGATTTGGGAGTCAAATGGGAGGCAAGGGATGAGATAGCAGAGCCTTTGGTTTTGATCTTTGCGTCCTCACTGTCCACGGGGGTGGTGCCAGAGGACTGGAGAATGGCGAATGTGGTTCCTCTGTTTAAGAAAGGGAATAGAAATGACCCTGGTAATTATAGGTCGGTTAGTCTTACTTCAGTGGTCAGTAAGTTGATGGAAAAGGTCCTTAGGGATAGGATTTATGACCATTTAGAAAGATGCAGCTTAATCCGGGATAGTCAGCACTGATTTGTGAAGGGCAAGTCTTGCCTCACAAATTTGATAGAATTTTTTGAGGAGGTAACTAAGTGAAGTGAAGTGAAGATGAAGGTAGTGCAGTTGATGTCATATACATGGATTTTAGTAAGGCGTTTGATAAAGTCCCCCACGGTCGGCTTATGTAGAAAGTAAGGATGTGTGGGATAGAGGGAAGTTTGGCCGATTGGATAGGTAACTGGCTATCTAACAGAAGACAGAGGGTGGTGGTGGATGGAAAGTTTTCGGACTGGAAACCGGTTACCAGCGGAGTGCCACAGGGATCAGTGCTTGGTCCTCTGCTCTTTGTCATTTTTATAAATGACTTGGAGGAGGGGGCTGAAGGGTGGATCAGTAAATTTGCTGATGACACCAAGATTGGTGGAGTAGTGGATGATGTGGAGGGCTGTTGTAGGCTGCAAAGAGATATAGATAGGATGCAGAGCTGGGCTGAAAAATGGCAAATGGAGTTTAACCCTGACAAATGCGAGGTGATTCATTTTGGTAGGACAAATTTAAATGTCGATTACAGGGTCAAAGGTAGGGTTCTGAAGAATGTGGAGGAACAGAGAGATCTTGGGATTCATATCCATAGATCTCTGAAGGTTGCCACTCAAGTGGGTAGAGCCGTGAAGAAGGCCTATAGTGTGTTGGCGTTCATTAACAGAGGGTTTGAGTTTAAGAGCCGTGGGGTTATGCTGCAACTGTACAGGACCTTGGTGAGACCACATTTGGAATATTGTGTGCAGTTCTGGTCACCTCACTACAAGAAGGATGTGGAGACACTGGAAAGAGTGCAAAGGAGATTTACCAGGATGCTGCCTGGTTTGGAGAGTAGGTCTTATGAGGAAAGGTTGAGGGAACTTGGGCTTTTCTCTTTGGAGCGGAGGAGGTTGAGAGGAGACTTGATAGAGGTTTATAAGATGATGAGGGGGATAGATAGAGTGAACGTTCAAAGACTATTTCCTCGGGTGAATGGAGCGGTAACTAGGGGGCATAGCTATAGGGTGGACCGGTAACTAGGGGGCATAGCTATAGGGTGGACCGTGGGCGGCACGGTAGCACAGTGGTTAGCACTGCTGCTTCACAGCTCCAGGGACCTGGGTTCGATTCCCGGCTTGGGTCACTGTCTGTGTGGAGTTTGCACATTCTCCTCGTGTCTGCGTGGGTTTCCTCCCACAGTCCAAAGATGTGCGGGTTAGGTTGATTGGCCATGCTAAAATTGCCCCTTAGTGTCCTGGGATGTGTAGATTAGAGGGATTAGCGGGTAAAATATGTAGGGATATGGGGATAGGGCCTGGGTGGGATTGTGGTCGGTGCAGACTCGATGGGCCGAATGGCCTCTTTCTGTACTGAAGGGTTTCTATGATTTCTATGGTTCATGGTGGGAGATATAGGAAGGATGTCCAAGGTAGGTTTTTTTTTTACTCAGAGAGTGGTTGGGGTGTGGAATGGACTGCCTGTGGGGATAGTGGAGTCAGAAACTTTAGGAACATTTAAGAAGCTATTGGATAGGCACATGGAGTACTTCGGGATGATAGGGAGGAAATAGCTTGATCTGGGTTTCAGACAAAGCTCGGCACAACATCGTGGGCTGAAGGGCCTGTTCTGTGCTGTACTGTTCTATGTTCTATTTCCTTCCCTAAAGGACATTAGTGAAGCAGATGGGTTTTTCCGACAATCGACAATGGCTTCATGGTCATCAGTAGATTCTTTATTCCAGATGATTTTTAGTGAATTCAGATTCCACCATCTGCCGTGGCAGGATTCGAACTCTGGTCCCCAGAACATTAGTGGAGTTTCTGGATTAATAATCTAGCGATAATACCACTGGGCCATTGCCTCCCCTCACTCAGATAACCCGTTCGTGAAGGCCAGAACACTCAGAAGTTTTTATACATTTACAAATTTGAATTGTAGAGATAAATATCGTGCACCTCCACAGCAAGGTGAACAGTTTCAGCTGCCCCTATATTTGAAAACAAAGCAAGTCCCCACCACCTGAAAACTATTAACACCCACTCTCCCTATTCTTTTCCCCATTGCCCTGGTTATTTTCTCTTCAGTTATTTATCCAAATCTCTTTAAAAATTATTAAATCTGCATTCACCACCCAGATCACAGGTCACTGGGTGTAAAAACAGACTTACTTCTCTCCCCTCATAAAGGATGTGATAACAGGACACTTGGAAAATATCAACGGTATTAGACAAAGTCAACATGGATTTATGAAAAGGAAATCATGTTTGACAAACCTACTGGAGTTTTCTGAGGATGTAATTGGTAAAATAGATAAGGGTGAACCAGTGGTGTTTTGGATTTTCAGAAAGCTTTTGATAAATTCCCACATAAGGGGTTACATAGAACATAGAACATAGAAAGCCACAGCACAAACAGGCCCTTCGGCCCACAAGTTGCGCTGATCATATCCCTACCTCTAGGCCTATCTATAGCCCTCAATCCCATTAAATCCCATGTACTCATCCAGAAGTCTCTTAAAAGACCCCAACGAGTTTGCCTCCACCACCACCGACGTCAGCCGATTCCACTCACCCACCACCCTCTGAGTGAAAAACTTACCCCTGACATCTCCTCTGTACCTACCCCCCAGCACCTTAAACCTGTGTCCTCTCGTAGCAACCATTTCAGCCCTTGGAAATAGCCTCTGAGAGTCTACCCTATCCAGACCTCTCAACATCTTGTAAACCTCTATCAGGTCACCTCTCATCCTTCGTCTCTCCAGGGAGAAGAGACCAAGCTCCCTCAACCTATCCTCATAAGGCATGCCCCCCAATCCAGGCAACATCCTTGTAAATCTCCTCTGCACCCTTTCAATGGCTTCAACATCTTTCCTGTAATGAGGTGACCAGAACTGCGCGCAGTACTCCAAGTGGGGTCTAACCAGGGTCCTATAAAGCTGCAGCATTATCTCCCGACTCCTAAACTCAATCCCTCGATTAATGAAGGCTAGTACGCCGTACGCCTTCTTGACCGCATCCTCCACCTGCGAGGCCGATTTAAGAGTCCTATGGACCCAGGCCCCAAGGTCCTTCTGATCCTCTACACTGCTAAGAATGGTACCCTTCATATTATACTGCTGCTTCATCCCATTGGATCTGCCAAAATGGATCACGACACACTTATCCGGGTTGAAGTCCATCTGCCACTTCTCCGCCCAGTCTTGCATTCTATCTATGTCTCGCTGCAACTTCTGACATCCCTCCAAACTATCCACAACACCACCTACCTTGGTGTCGTCAGCAAACTTACCAACCCATCCCTCCACTTCTTCATCCAGGTCATTTATGAAAATGACAAACAGCAAGGGTCCCAGAACAGATCCCTGGGGCACTCCACTGGTCACTGACCTCCATGCAGAGAAAGACCCCTCCACAGCCACTCTCTGCCTTCTGCAGGCAAGCCAGTTCTGGATCCACAAGGCAACAGCCCCTTGGATCCCATGCCCTCTCACTTTCTCTTTTCTTATTCACCAGGTTCATCACAACCTTCGTGCACCACGGTTCCCGTACCCTACCAACACCCCCCTGTCTCATCGGAACGTTGTCATGCAGAGCTCCAGACAAACATTCCTTGAAAATCCTCCACTTTCCTTCGGTACTTTTCCCCAAGAATGCCTCCTTCCAATTTACCCGTCTAATTTCCTCCCTGATGACACTGTATTTCCCTTTACTCCAGAGAAACACTTTCCTAGCCTGCCTGATCCTATCTCTTTCCAATGCTATCGTGAAGGAGATAGAATTATGATCGCTATCCCCAAGATGCTCACCCACCGAGAGATCCTCCACCTGTCCAGGTTCATTAGCCAGCACCAGATCAAGTACAGCCTCTCCTCTAGTAGGCTTATCCACATACTGTGTCAGGAAACTCTCCTGGACACACCTAACAAACTCCTCTCCATCCAAACCCCTAGCCCTAGGGATATTCCAATCTATGTTTGGGAAATTAAAATCTCCCATCACGACAACTCTGTTATTCCTACATCTCTCCAGGATCTGTTTCCCCATCTGCTCCTCAACATCTCTGTTACTATTGGGCGGCCTATAGAAAACACCCAGCAAAGTTACCGACCCCTTCCTGTTCCTAACCTCCACCCACAGAGACTCCGTAGTCAATCCCTCCACGGCGTCCACCTTCTCTACAGCCGTGACACTATCCCTGATCAACAGTGCCACCCCCCCCCTCTCTTGCCTCCCTCCCTGTCCTTCCTGAAACATCTAAAACCCGGCACCTGAAGCACCCAGTCCTGTCCCTGAGACATCCAAGTCTCCGTAATGGCCACCACATCACAATTCGAAGCAGCAATCCACGCTCTAAGCGCATCCACTTTATTCACTACACTCCTGGCATTAAAATAGACACATCTCAGACCTTCAGCCTGAGCACTTCCCTTCTCCATCACTCGTCTAACCTCCCTCTTACCCTGTCTACATTCCTTATCTATTTGCGAGCTAACCTCCTCGCTCTCAGTCCCCTCATTTCGATTCCCTCCCCCCAACCTTTCTAGTTTAAAGTCTCTCCAGTAGCCTTAGCCAACCTTCCCGCCAGGATATTGGTCCCCCTGGGATTCAAGTGCCACCCGTCTTTTTTAAACAGGTCACACCTGCCCCTAAAGAGGTCCCAATGATCCAAGTACCCAAATCCTTGTCCCTTGCTCCAGTCCCTCAGCCACGCATTCATTCTCCACCGATTCCTGTTCTCACTCTCCCGCGGCACAGGCAGCAATCCCGAGATTACTACCTTTGCATTCCTCTTTCTCAGCTGTCTACCTAACTCCCTATATTCTCTTTTCATGACCCCTTCCCTCTTCCTACCTATGTCAGCAGTACCTATATGCATCACGACCTTCGGCTCCTCTCCCTCCCCCTTCAGGATTTCTGGGACTCGACCAGAGACATCCCGGACCCCTGCACCAGGGAGGCAAACCACCATCCGAGAGTCCCGTCTGTGTCCGCAAAAACGCCTATCTGACCCCCTCACCGTAGAGTCCCCAATTAGCACTACCCTCCTTTCCTTACCCTTTTGCACTACTGGGCCAGGCTCAGCTCCAGAGACACTGCCACCGCTGCTTCCCCCAGGTGGGCTGTCCTCCCCAGTAGTACTCAGACAGGAGTACTTATTATTAAGGGGCACATCCACCGGGGTGCTCACCATCAACCGAGCTTTCTCCTTCCTCACTGTTACCCAGTTACCCTCCTCCCGTGGTCCCGGTGTGACCACCTGCCGATAGCTCCTGTCAATGACCTCCTCACTATCCCTAACCCGGCGAAGGTCCTCGAGCTGCAATTCCAGTTCCCTAATATGGTCCCTTAGGAACCGCAGCTCAACACACCCAGCACAGATATGGTCATCCGGGAGGCTAGGAGCCTCCAGGACCTCCCACATCCTACATTGGGAACAACATACTGGCCTCACACTCATAATTGCCCTTTTAAACACACAGGAAAAAAAAAGTGAATGAAAATTTTAAACTTACCTTTCCTCCTCCTGTTTTCTCCAAAGCCCTGCTCTCACTGGGTCTTTTTTTTTAGGTTAGAGGAGGAGGGAGGGTGGGATACTCTACAAGTGTAGAGTATCGGGATTCCTCTCTGTTCCAATTTATTGGGGAAAAAAAAAAATCTCTCTCCCAGATCTCCCTGCGCGACCACTTCCGGGTTTAGATATTTTTTTAAAAAACCCGCGAAAAAGTAAGTTAAAAAATAAAAGCGCTTACCTCTCGCGAATCTCTCCCTCTCTGCTGTACTTCCAAGAAGCAATGAGGCCGATTCACTGAGGTGAGTAACTTTTTAAAAATCTCTCTCTCCCAGACCTCCCTGCGCGACCACTTCCCGGTTTAGATATTTAAAAAAAATAGTGTGCAAAATTAAAACACATGGGATTGGAAGTAATATATTGACATGGATTGAGAGCTGGTTAGCAGACAGGAAACAGACTGGGAATAAGTGGGTCTTTTACAAAGTGGCAGGCAGTGAGTAGTGCGCTCAGTGCTTGGGCCCCAGCTATTCACAATATACATCAATGATTTGGATGAGGGAAGCAAGGGCAATACTTCCAAATTTGCTGATAACATGAAACTTGGTGAAAATATGCACCATGAAGAGGATGTTAAGAGGCTTCAAGGTGATTTGGTGTAGTGGTATTGTGACTGGACTAGTAATCCAGAGACCCAAGGTAATGTTCTGGGGACCCGGGTTCAAATCCCACCACTGCAGATGGTGAAATTTGAATTGAATAAAAATCTGGAATTAAAAGTCAAACGATGACCATGAAACCATTATTGATTGTTGTAAAAACCCATCTGGATTGGATCACGAATGTCTTTTCGGGAAGGAAATCTGCTGTCTTTACCCGGTCTGGCCTACATGTGACTCCAGATCCACAGCAATGTGGTTTACTCTTAACTGCTCCTCGAGGGTAAACATAGAAAAACTACAGCACAAACAGGCCCTTCGGCCCACAAGTTGTGCCAAACACATCCCTACCTTCTAGTCCTACCTATAACCCTTCATCCTATTAAGCTCCATGTACTCATCCAGGAGTCTCTTAAAAGACCCTATTGAGTTTGCCTCCACCACCACTGACGGCAGCCGATTCCACTCGCCCACCACCCTCTGGGTGAAAAACCTCCCCCTAACATCTCCCCTGTACCTACCCCCCAGCACCTTAAACCTGTGTCCTCTCGTAGCAGACATTTGCACCCTTGGATAAAGCCTCTGAGAGTCCACCCGATCTATGCCTCTCAACATCTTATACACCTCTATTAGGTCTCCTCTCATCCTTCGTCTCTCCAAGGAGAAAAGACCGAGCTCCCTCAGCCGATCCTCATAAGGCATGCCACTCAATCCAGGCAACATCTTTGTAAATCTCCTCTGCACCCTTTCAATCTTTTCGACATCCTTCCTATAGTGAGGCGACCAGAACTGAGCAGAGTACTCCAAGTGGGGTCTGACGAGGGTCTTATACAGCTGCATCATTATCCCCGGACTCCTAAACTCAATCCCTCGATTGATAAAGGCCGGCACACCATACGCCTTCTTAACCACCTCCTCCACCTGCGGGGCCGATTTTAGAGTCCTATGGACTCGGACCCCAAGGTCCTTCTGATCCTCTACCGTACTAAGAGTCTTTCCCTTTCTATTGTACTCCTTCATCCCATTTGACCTACCAAAATGGACCACGACCCATTTATCTGGGTTGAAGTCCATCTGCCATTTCTCCGCCCAGTCTTGCATCCTATCTATGTCCCTCTGTAACTTCTGACATCCCTCCAGACTATCCACAACCCCACCAACCTTCGTGTCGTCAGCAAACTTACCAACCCATCCCTCCACTTCCTCATCCAGGTCATTTATGAAAATGACAAACGGTAAGTAGGGATGGGCAATAAATACTGGCCCAGCCCATGAAAAAATGCTTAAAAATTGTAGCGATACACATTAAATATCATGCACCCCCGAGAGAAAACCATTTCAGCTGCCCCTATATTTGAAAACAAAGTGAGTCGCGATGAGGTGAACCTGTGGAATTCTCTATCACAGGAGACTGTGGAGGCCAAGTCACTGAATATGTCCAAGAAGGAAAGATAGATTTCTACAATCTAAAGGCATCAAGCGGTATGGGAAGAACATGGGAGTGTGGTGTTGAATTGGGTCAGCCAGGAGCATACTGAATGATGGAGCAAACTCGAGGGGCCGAATGGCCTACTCCTATTTTCTATGTTCCTTTGCCCGATTCTCTTCAATCTGTGT
Source organism: Mustelus asterias (assembly GCF_964213995.1). NCBI lineage: Eukaryota > Metazoa > Chordata > Chondrichthyes > Carcharhiniformes > Triakidae > Mustelus > Mustelus asterias. The sequence continues at coordinate 137,101,849 of NC_135808.1, forward strand.
CCCTCTGGTTACCCACCCTCCTGTTACTGCAAACACTTTCTCCTGATTTACTCCATCAAAACTCTTCCTGATTTTAAATTCTATTAAATCTCCAAGGAGAACAATCCCAGCTTCTCCAGTCTCTCCACATTCACCGACATCCCTCATCCCTGGGAACATTCTAGTAAATCTCCTCCGCACCCTCTCCAAGGCCCTGACAAGCTTCCAAAAGTCTGGTGCCCAGAATTGGACACAATCCCCCCCCCCCCCACCTGAAGTCTAACCATGATTTATAACAGTTTTACACAATCCTCATTTAAAATTCTGAAAACCTGTTGGTTCCCAAAGGAATCGAAGTTAAAGTTGGAGTTTGATTCTTTATATTTCTCACCCGGAGAAACCAATATACAAATTGAAACACTGTTCCATACATTGCAGCACTGTGCAACCGAGCTAAAATAACTTGCAAGATAAAGTACAACACTGACTATAAAAATACAATGCACAACGCAATTAAATTATTTTTAAAAATTACAGTACACACCTCAGTATAGTGACTCTCACCCTGACCAGCTTCCATCTAGTGGCAGGAGTGGGTTGCTGCGACTGAAGTCCAACATCAACTTCTGACCCAGGACTTCACAGTGAGTTCAGAATGGGAGCCAGGGGCAAAGCTGGCAGGGAGACCAGAGGTCGGTGCGGCAGAGGGGGGAGGCGGCAGCGGCGCACACTGAAGAAGACGCCGAGGACGAAGGTAAGGGTAAGGGCTGCAGTTGTCAAGGGCAGGAGGGAGAGGGGCTGACGGCCAGGGTGGAAGTGCTCAGGGAAGCAGGCAGGCCATAGTCTCTGATAGAGGATGCTGAAGTGATGCTGGCAATGTTAAACAGACATACTGACAGCAGTGTGTCATGATGTTAAGAACATAAGAACATAAGAAATAGGAGCAGGAGTGGGCCATCTGACCCTTCGAGCCTGCCCCGCCATTCAACAAGATCATGGCTGATCTGAAGCGAATCAGTTCCACTTACCCGCCTGCTCCCCATATCCCCTAATTCCCTTATCGATCAGAAAACTATCTACCCGTGATTTAAACATATTCAACGAGGAAGCCTCCACCACTTCAATGGGCAGAGAATTCCAGAGATTCACTACCCTCTGAGAGAAGAAGTTCCCCCTCAACTCTGTTCTGAACCGGCCCCCCCTTATTTTGAGGCTGTGCCCTCGAGTTCTGGTTTCCCTTCTAAGTGGAAAGAATCTCTCCACCTCTACCCTATCCAGCCCCTTCATTATCTTATATGTCTCTATAAGATCACCCCTCGTCCTTCTAAACTCCAACGAGTACAGACCCAATCTGTTTAATCTCTCCTCATAAGCCACACCCCTCATCTCCGGTATCAACCTGGTGAACCTTCTCTGCACTCCCTCCAAGGCCAATATATCCTTTCGCAAATAAGGGGACCAAAACTGCACACAGTACTCCAGTTGCGGCCTCACCAGTGCCTTGTACAGTTGCAGCAAGACCTCCCTGCTTTTATATTCTATCCCCCTCGCGATAAAGGCCAACATTCCATTCGCCTTCTTGATCACCTCAAACTCAAACAACATTAAATAAGTCAACATTAAGCGAGGACTTACTGACCACTCCCCACGCCTTGAATATTTATCTCATTTAATAAACCATCTAAATCTCTCGAATTTATTAATTCTTTCTCAGCGACTAATTGTGCTGTGAGAGTTTCACATTCTCACTGTAAACAAAGAATTTTGCTCCAATCAACTCAGTGTGATTATTTTAAATGTGTATTCTTTTATCCCAGCGTATTAGCAATGGAAGCAATCCATGGTTCTTCGCATCACAATATCCTAAGGTACAGCAAGTTCTGTTCACCCATCAGCCCTGTACTCACTCACACCGACTGGAAAAATTCCAACTTTAGAATTCTTGCTTTCAAACCCCTCCATGGCCCACATCCTCCCTCTTTCAATAACCTCATCCAACCCCTATATCCCCTCCCTATCTCCCTCCCCCTCCAAACCCTCCCTATCTCAGTAACCACCTCTAAACCCTCCCTATCTCAGTAACCTCATCCAACCCCTATATCCTCTATCTCTGTAACCCCCTCCAAACCCTCCCCCTATCTCTATAGTCTCCTCCAGACCCTACAACCTTCCCTATTTCTGTAACCCCCACTAATCCCTCCCTATCTTTGTAACTCCCTCCAGCCCTAGTGTAGTGGTGTTCCCAGGTTTTTGCTCCTCTTGTCCTTCTACAGGGTAGTGGTCATGGCCTAAGGAACCTTAGTGAGTTCCTGCAGAGCATCATGTACATGGTACACACGACTGTCACTGTTTGACAGCACTTGAGGGATTGAATGTTTGTGACAGGAGTAACAACCAAGCTTTGTCCTGGGTGGTGTTGCGCTTCTTGAGTGTTGTTGGAGCTGCACTCATCTAAGCAAGTAGAGTGTATTTCATCACACTTCTGACTTGCGCCTTGTGGATGGTGAACAGGCTTTGGGGATTCAGGTGGTGAGTTACTCACTGCAGGATTCTAAGCCTTTGACCTGCTCCGGTAGCCAATATTTATACAGCTAATGGTAAGCCCGAGGGCGTTGTTAGTGGGGGATTCAGCAATGGTAATACCATTGAATGTCAGAGGGTGATGGTTAAATACTCTCTTGTTGGGGATGGTCATTGCCTGGCACTTATGTGGCACGAATTTTACTTGCCACTTGGCATTTGGACATGGACTGCTTCAGTATCTAAGGAGTTGAGAATGGTCCTAAACATTGTACAGTCATTAGAAAACATTCCCACTTCTGACCTTATGGTGGACGGAAGGTCATTGATGAAGCAGCTGAAGATGGTTGGGCCTCAGACTCCTGCAGAGATGTCCTGGAGTTGAGATAATGGACCTCCAACCATCTTTGTGCTGAGATATTATGGGGTTCAATATCACGTGCTGCTGTGAGTTGATTACGAAATGAAAAGCTTAAGACATCTGTGATTAACAAACTTACCCATTAACAGTTCTCTTTCTTTCAACATAACCACATTACGACCTTAGATATGGTTAACCTGACTAGAACAAAGGGTGTCTTGTGATTAGCTATATTGTATCAAACCGCATGTGACCATGAGGATTGTAAGACTACATAAAGGGGACTGTCCCATTATTCAGCGTGGCTTTGCTACCTGACTCCCAGCACTGAGTGGAGGTTACGTAGCAAAGGTTTGCCAGCTTGCATATGTAAGAAGAAGAGAGAACTTTTGAGTCGGACAACAGTTGGTGTTTGCCTTTGTATCAAGGACGGAAGAGTCTCGCGAAAACGAACTTAACAATGCCAGGTATGACTCCAACCAGTGGAGCGTATTCCCACTGATTCCCAGTTCGACTAGGGCTCCTTGATGCCACACTTGGTCGAATGCAGCCTTGATGTCAAGGGCTGTCACTCTCGCTTCACCTCTGGAGTTCAGCTCGTGTCCATGTTTGAACCAAGACTGTAATGAGGTCAGGAGCTGAGTGACTCTGGCAGAACCCAAACTGGGCGTCACTGAGCGGGTTATTGCTGAGTAAGCATCTCTTGATAATGCTGTTGATGACCCCTTCCATCACTTTATTGAAGATTGAGAGCAGACTGATGGGGCAGTAATTTGGCCCTTGTGTACAAGATGTACCTGGGCAATTTTCCACATTGAGCTTTGACAAAGGGTCATCTGGACTCGAAACGTCAGCTCTTTTCTCTCCTTACAGAAGCTGCCAGACCTGCTGCGATTATCCAGCATTTTCTCTTTTGGTTTCAATTTTCCACATTGCTGGGTAGATGCCAGTGTTGTAACTGTACTGGAACAGTTTGGCTACGGGAGCGGCAACTTCTGGAGCACGTCTTCAGGACTATTATTGGAATATTGTCAGGCCCCATAGCCTTTGCCATATCCAATGCCTTTAGCTGTTTCTTGATATCACGTGGATCTCCCTCTGGGACTTGATACTGCTCCTGTAAAGTTTGATACTGCTCCTGTAAAGGGATGCAGAGAAACCCATTCCTCTCGTGGAGAGTGGAACAAAGGGGTGTAACCTTAAAATCCGGGGTGACGTCAGGAAGTATTTAGTCACACACAGCGCCATGGAAACCTGGAACCCACTCCCTTAAAACACAGCAACTGGAAATCTCAAAACTGGGAACAATGTTGTGGTTTGCAGAACCCATGGATGGAATTCAGATACAGAGCAGCCATGATCTGATCAATCTAAGTTACAGTTGTTATTTTTCTCACCTTTCTTTATCCTCTTCACTCCCACTTTCATACTCAGATTCCTCCTCACTGGAAACGTCCATCTCTTCCTCTGGCAGAGGTGGTTCCTCAGGGGGCAGCGGAGGCATTGGAGGAGGAGCAGGAACATACTCTTCATACTAGCAGAAACAGTGAAACAAATCCTCAATTACCCAGGGAACGGAAGATAGCTGGAACTATTATAACAACTTTGTGACGTTAAATACAGCTCCAAAGCCTGACAGGCACAGGGGGAGGCCATTCAGCGAATCCCATCATTCAATCAGCTCGTGGCACATCTGGACCCAAACTTTATTTCACAATCTCGATTCCTTCATGAGCAAAAATCCACCTATTTGGATTTAAGATGAGATGCTGAGTTAGCATCTACTGCCATTTGGGGGAGAGTTCAATGCTTGCATTTCTTTTGCACCTAACACCACAGAGTCAATGTGAAGCAAAGTCACTGTTTTAACACAGGAAAGACAACAGCTAACTTAGACACAGCAAGATCCCAGAAACAGTGATCTGATAAAGGACTAGATAATCTGTTTTAGAATTGTGTGAGGGATGAATTACTACAACACACCAGAGATAACTTCCCTGCCCTTCATCAAGATAGCACCATGGAGTCTTTTATTTCCAACCAAGAAATAAAGGAGGCCTTGGCTAAATGGCAACTACAACAGTGCGGCACTCCCTCAGTGCTGACCCTGCGGCATTCCCTCAGTACTGCCCTCTGACAGTGCAGCACTCCCTCAGTACTGACCCTCTGACACTGCGGCACTCCCTCAGTACTGACCCTCTGACAGTGCAGCACTCCCTCAGTACTGACCCTCTGACAGTGCGGCACTCCCTCAGTACTGACCCTCTGACAGTGCAGCACTCCCTCAGTGCTGACCCTCTGACAGTGCGACATTCCCTCAGTGGTATGGTGGGAAAGTTGCTGGAATCGATCATTAAGGAGATGACTCAGCATCTGGAAAAGCAAAGCTGAATTCACCAGTGTCAACACGGTTTTGTGAAGGGCAAGTCTTGTTTGACAAACTTGCTGGAGTCCTTTGAGGATGAAACCAGCAAGGTAGATAACAGGGATCCTGTGGATGTGATCTATCTGTACTTCCAGAAGGCATTTGATAAGGTGCCACACAAGAAACTGATCCAAAAGGTTTTGATCCCAAGGGGTTGGGGGGGTAGAGTGGTGGCCTGGATTGAGGATTGGCTGACTGATAGAAAGCAGACAGTTGGGATAAATGGGTCCTTCTCCAGTTGGCAATCGAATGAGTGGGTTCCAGTAGGGTTCAGGTCTCAGACCACAACTACTTACAATCTATATCAATGATCTACAAGCAGGGACAGAGTGCAACATAGCGAAATGTACTGACGATACGAAAATAGGTGGGAAAGCAGGCTGTGATGAGGAGATAAAAAGGTTACATTTGGATATTGTCAGGTTAGGGGAATGGGCCAGAATCTGGCAGATTAAGTTTAATGTGGATAAATGCAAGGTTATCCATTTTGGCTGGAAAAATAAAAGGACAAATTACTGTTTAAATGGGAAACAGATTCAAAAGGCATCTGTGCAGAGGATCTGGGTGACTTTAAGAACGTAAGAACATAAGAACTAGGAGCAGGAGTAGGCCATCCAGCCCCTCGAGCCTGCCCCGCCATTCAATAAGATCATGGCTGATCTGATAGTGGATCAGTTCCACTTACCCGCCCGCTCCCCATAACCCTTAATTCCCTTAATGGTTAAAAATCTATCTATCTGTGACTTAAACACATTTAACGAGGTAGCCTCTACTGCTTCATTGGGCAGAGAATTCCAAAGATTCGCTACCCTCTGGGAGAAGAAGTTCCTCCTCAACTCTGTTCTAAATTGACTCCCCCGTATTTTGAGGCTCTGTCCCCTAGTTCTTGTTTCCATTGTAAGTGGAAATAACCTCGCTGCTTCTACCCTGTCCAGCCCCTTCATTATCTTATATGTCTCGATAAGATCTCCCCTCAACCTTCTAAACTCCAATGAGTACAGGCCCAGTCTACTCAATCTCTCCTCATAAGTGACAAAAACGGTTGATGAAGGAAGGGCCGTGGATGTCGTCTATATGGATTTCAGTAAGGCATTTGACAAAGTCCCACATGGCAGGTTGGTTAAGAAGGTTAAGGCTCATGGGATACAAGGAGAAGTGGCTAGATGGGTGGAGAACTGGCTTGGCCATAGGAGACAGAGGGTAGTGGTCGAAGGGTCTTTTTCCGGCTGGAGGTCTGTGACCAGTGGTGTTCCGCAGGGCTCTGTACTAGGACCTCTGCTATTTGTGATATATATAAATGATTTGGAAGAAGGTGTAACTGGTGTAATCAGCAAGTTTGCGGATGACACGAAGATGGCTGGACTTACAGATAGCGAAGAGCATTGTCGGGCAATACAGCAGGATATAGATAGGCTGGAAAATTGGGCGGAGAGGTGGCAGATGGAATTTAATCCGGATAAATGCGAAGTGATGCATTTTGGAAGAAATAATGTAGGGAGGAGTTATACAATAAATGGCAGAGTCATCAGGAGTATAGAAACACAGAGGGACCTAGGTGTGCAAGTCCACAAATCCTTGAAGGTGGCAACACAGGTGGAGAAGGTGGTGAAGAAGGCATATGGTATGCTTGCCTTTATAGGACGGGGTATAGAGTATAAAAGCTGGAGTCTGATGATGCAGCTGTATAGAACGCTGGTTAGGCCACATTTGGAGTACTGTGTCCAGTTCTGGTCGCCGCACTACCAGAAGGACGTGGAGGCATTGGAGAGAGTGCAGAGAAGGTTTACCAGGATGTTGCCTGGTATGGAGGGTCTTAGCTATGAGGAGAGATTGGGTAGACTGGGGTTGTTCTCCTTGGAAAGACGGAGAATGAGGGGAGATCTAATAGAGGTATACAAGATTATGAGGGGTATAGATAGGGTGAACAGTGGGAAGCTTTTTACCAGGTCGGAGGTGACGATCACGAGGGGTCACGGGCTCAAGCTGAGAGGGGCGAAGTATAACTCAGACATCAGAGGGACGTTTTTTACACAGAGGGTGGTGGGGGCCTGGAATGCGCTGCCAAGTAGGGTGGTGGAGGCAGGCACGCTGACATCGTTTAAGACTTACCTGGATAGTCACATGAGCAGCCTGGGAATGGAGGGATACAAACGATTGGTCTAGTTGGACCAAGGAGCGGCACAGGCTTGGAGGGCCGAAGGGCCTGTTTCCTGTGCTGTACTGTTCTTTGTTCTTTGTTCTTTATAAGCTAACTCCCTCATCTCTGGAATCAACCTGGTGAACCTTCTCTGTACCCGCTCCAAAGTTAATATATCCTTTCTTAAATAAGGGGCCCAAAATAAGGGGACTTTGTGCATAAGTCTCATAAAGTGGGTGTGCAGGTGCAGAATGTTACAAGGAAGGCAAATGGAATCTTGACATTTATTGCAAAGGGTCCAGAGTATAAAAGTAGAGAAGTGTTGCTGCAATTGTATAAGGCATTGGTGAGACCACACTTGGAGTATTGTGTTCAGTTCTGGTCACCTTCTTTGAGAAAGGGTGTGGTGGCACTGGAGGCGGTTCAGAAGAGGTTCACTCGATTGACTCCAGGTTTGAAGGGGCTGCTGTATGAGGAACGGTTGAGTAGTTTGGGCTTGTACTCGCTGGAGTGCAGAAGAATGAGGGGGGATTTGATTGAGATAAATAAAATACTCAACAGGATTGATAAAGTAAATGTTGACCAAATGTTCCCCCTTCGAGAACAGTCGAGGACAAGACGTCAGAGCTGGAGAGTAAGAGGGGGAGGTTCAAGACAGAGATAAGGAGAAGCTACTTCCCACAGAGGGTTGTGAATCGATGGAACTCATGGCCCCAGAGTGCAGCGGATGCAGAACCAATCAATGGATTCAAGAAAAAGATAGATAAATATTTGAACAAAAGTGGGATAAAGGGTGATGGGGAAAATGCAGGGAAGTGGAATTAGGATGAGATGGAGATCAGCCATGGTCATATCGAATGGCACAGCGAGCTCCAAGGACTGAATTGCCGACTCTTGCTCCTAATTCCTGTGCTCTTATGTTCTCTGAAATCTGTATCCCTCTGGTTACCCACCCTCCTGGCTCTGGGAACACTTCCTCCTTATTTACTCCATCAAAACTCTTCCAAATTTTGAGCTCCTCTATTAAATCTCCTTTTAACCTTCTCTGCTTTCAGGAGAACAATCCCAGCTTCTCCAGTCTCTCCACATTCACTGAAGTCCCTCATCTCTGGGAACATTCTAGTAAATCTCCTCTGCTCCCTCTCCAAGGCCTTGACAGCCTTCCTTAAAACCTCTCATCACTGGGATAAGTTTGAACACTCCTTGTATTATTTTAACAGTTTCATCTCTCAGATTACCATTGGAGGGCGGGTTGTGATGGGTCCAAAGGGAGCAGGCAAATTCATCTTGTTCATCAGATGCAGAACCTGAAAACACAAACACGAAGTATTCAATACCTGTGTGAATACAGGGCTCTCGCTCGGTACCTGTGTGAATACAGGCCGCTCGCTCGGTACCTGTGTGAATACAGGCCGCTCGCTCGTTACCTGTGTGAATACAGGGCTCTCGCTCGGTACCTGTGTGAATACAAGGCTCTCGCTCGGTACCTGTGTGAATACAGGGCTCTCGCTCGGTACCTGTGTGAATACAGGGCTCTCGCTCGGTACCTGTGTGAATACAAGGCTCTCGCTTGGTACCTGTGTGAATACAGGGCTCTCGCTCGGTACCTGTGTGAATACAGGGCTCTCGCTCGGTACCTGTGTGAATACAGGGCTCTCGCTCGGTACCTGTGTGAATACAGGGCTCTCGCTCGGTGCCTGTGTGAATACAGGGCTCTCGCTCGGTACCTGTGTGAATACAGGGCTCTCGCTCGGTACCTGTGTGAATACAGGGCTCTCGCTCGGTACCTGTGTGAATACAGGGCTCTCGCTCGGTACCTGTGTGAATACAGGGCTCTCGCTCGGTACCTGTGTGAATACAGGGCTCTCGCTCGGTACCTGTGTGAATACAGGGCGCTCGCTCGGTACCTGTGTGAATACAGGGCTCTCGCTCGGTACCTGTGTGAATACAGGGCGCTCGCTCGGTACCTGTGTGAATACAAGGCGCTCGCTCGGTACCTGTGTGAATACAGGGTATTCAGCAGCTGCTGCCTGTTTCATCATCTGCAATGTCCCAAAGCACACTTTGATATCGAGTAACTGTTGCAAAGCAAGGAAGGCACCACCCCATGGTGCAGGTTATGAATATTGCACAGAGTATAAAGAACTGTAAGGAATGCCTAATAACGAGGAAGAAATTAGAATACGAGAGAAAGCTAACTGCAAATATAAGAACAGAAGCTAAGAGGTTCACAGGTAGTCAAAAAGGAAATGGGTAACGGGTGTTGCTCTTCTAGAGAATAGTATGGGGAATTAATAATGGAATATAAGAAAATGGCGGATGAAGTGAACGGATATTTTGCATCTGTCTTCCTGTAAAGGATATAAATCAGGATGTGAAAGGATCACAGAATCCCTACGGTGCGGCAGGAGGCCATTCGGCCCACTGAGACAGCACTGACAACAATCCCACCCAGACCCTATCCACGCAACTCCATGTATTTACCCTGCCAGTCCCCCTGATGTGGGGATGCCGGTGTTGGACCGGGACAGACACAGTAAGAAGTCTCACAACACCAGGTTAAAGTCCAACAGGTTTATTTGGTAACACGAGCTTTCGGAGTGTCGCTCCTTCATGAAGGAGCAGTGCTCCGAAAGCTCATGCTACCAAATAAACCTGTTGGATTTTAACCTGGCGTTGTGAAACTTCTGACTGTACAATCCCCCTGACACTAAGGGGCAATTTAGCATGGCCAATCCACCTAATCTTTGAAAGGGTGTAACTTGCAATCGCCGGGGAAAGGGGATTGAGAAAATTATTAAGAATGAAAAACTGACGAGGGATCTGGGTGTCCTGGTACACAGATCATAGAATTCTGACAGTGTAGAAAGAGGCCACCCGGCCCACTGAATCTGCACTAACTCTCTGCTAGTGCATCTTATCCAGGGCCACAAGCTGCTCATTGGCAGTAGCTTTTAAGGAAGAAATTATGACCAAGAACCAAGTGTTTCCTGTTGCTTATATCTTGCTATGGGGTATTACAGTGTTCCCAGGTGGCTAACAGGGGTCTCAGTTTAATATCATTGCAACAGATTGGACTCATGTCTAAAGCAGAGAAATGGTTTAACCACTCGTGGAGATTTTGTGCACAGTCCTTGTCTCCACATTGTAAAAGGGATATTAAAATGAGGCAAGGCTGCAAAAGAAATTCACAAGGATTGTACAAAGAACAGAGAGATTCTCCCATTCAGGAAAGATTAAGGAGGCTGGTCTATTTGCACAAGGAAAGAGAAGACTGAGAGGTGGCCTGATCGAGGTATTTAGAATTGTGAAAAGGTTTGGTAGGGTAGACAAAGATGTTCTCACCTGTGGGGGATTTCTAGAACAGGGGGCCATAAATATAAGATGCTCACAAATCAATCCAATTGGGAGTTCAGGAGAAATGTCTTCACACAGAGAGTGATGGGAATGTAAAACCCATTCCCACAGGGATTGCATGAGGTGAACAATATTAAAACATTTAAGGGGAAGCTGGATAAACACACAAGAGAAGCATATGCTGATCGGGTGAGATGGTGGGGGGGGGGGGGAGACGTGAGCAGTGCCATGGGCTGGTCGTGTGCTGTGTATTTTTTATAATTAGAATTTTATTTTCTATAATTCAACTCAAAAGTTTAGTAAAAGCTAAATGCTACAATTTCCTTGCAGCAAAATGTTAAAAATATATAAACCAAATGTTTTACCTGCACATAGAACTTGGGTACACTTGCCATGGCATTGGCAATATTAGCCAGAATGACACTAGTTGGCGGTGGGTAGAGGTACTTCAGACACGGGTTCCTGGGATAGGTCAACCTGTAACAGAAGATGGACAAGGTCTGGGAAAATCTCCGTATCATACAGTTCAATAACGAGACACATCCGAGTATCACAGCTCAGTAACTGGACACACCCGAGTATCACACAGTTCAATAACTGGACACACCCGAGTATCACACAGCTCAGTAACTGGACACATCCGAGTATCACAGCTCAGTAACTGGACAGACCCGTGTATCACACAGTTCAATAACTGGACACACCCGAGTATCACACAGTTCAATAACTGGACACACCCGAGTATCACACAGCTCAGTAACTGGACACATCCGAGTATCACACAGCTCAGTAACTGGTCACACCCGAGTATCACACAGCTCAGTAACTGGACACACCCGAGTATCACACAGCTCAGTAACTGGACACATCCGAGTATCACACAGCTCAGTAACTGGTCACATCCGAGTATCACACAGCTCAGTAACTGGACACACCCGAGTATCACAGCTCAGTAACTGGACACACCCGAATGTCACACAGCTCAGTAACTGGACACACCCGAGTATCACACAGCTCAGTAACTGGACACACCCGAGTATCACAGCTCAGTAACTGGACACATCCGAATGTCACACAGCTCAGTAACTGGACACACCCGAATGTCACACAGCTCAGTAACTGGACACACCCGAGTATCACACAGCTCAGTAACTGGACAGACCCGAGTATCACAGCTCAGTAACTGGACACATCCGAGTATCACACAGCTCAGTAACTGGACACACCCGTGTATCAACAGAGTAAGCAGCCATGTCGAACTGCTTACAGGTAACTCACGATTTAAAGCCATGTTACTAACCCAAGGCTTGGTGCAATCCCATCCTCGATAACAGGAACTCTTGGTTTCAGAATTTCTTTCTTATCTTTGTCATTTGAAGCTTTATCAGTACAACTATAGGCAGACAAAAGAAAAATTAGGAAAACTCCACATAGTTCATAAAGAACCATGACACTAATAAGCATTTACCTTGTCCTTTAACATAGCTGTACTTCAAAGAAGAGAATTCTGGAGTTTCGGTCCCAGGTACATGAAGACATAGTTACCAGTAGGAGAATGATGGTAATTGGGCTGGACAAGAGGTTGCACTTGGAGAGCAGAGATATCAGAAGGGAAGGTTGCAGAAATAGAGAGGGGCAAGGCCATGGTGGGATTTGAACATAAGGATGAGAGAAAATTAAAATCGAGGCTTTGTCAGACTGGAAGCCAATATAGGTCAGAGTGCAGGGGTAATAGGTGAAAGTGACTTGGTTTCATGAAGGTGGGGACTCAATTTGCCCAGTCTGGGACAGGTCACGCAGCAAGCAACACAGTGAAACTCTGACCAGAGAAATCCCAATCTCCCATGGATATGAACTGGCACTGCCAATTTATACAGACAAAGGAGTTTTCATGATGCAATCCCTTTTGGAAGGAGGTTAAACATCCGGCACGGAAGGGGCCATTTGGTCCAGCCAACATATTTGTCATCTGAAATCTTTAATAACCTCAGCATGACTCACAGCACTGTACGTCCAGGCGGTATTTCAGAAGTGCACGCACTGGTAATGTGATACAGGATGCACTGTTGTTTGTGGGAGCTTGCTTTATGTAAATTGGTTGCTACGATTCCTACAATAGCAGGGAGGCACGATGGCACAGTGGTTAGCACTGCTGCCTCACAATGCCAGGGACGCGAGTTTGATTCCCAGCTTGGGTCACTGTCTGTGTGGAATTTCACATTCTTCCCGTGTCTGCGTGGGTTTCCTCCAGGTGATCCAGTTTTTTCCCACACTCCAAAGATGTGCAGGTGAGGTGGATTGGCCATGTTAAATTGCCCCTTAGTGTCCCAAGATGTGTGGGTTAGGTAGATTACCAGGGTAAATACGTGGGGTTATGGGAATAGGGCCTGGGTGGGATTGTGGTCGGTGCAGAGCAATGGGCCGAATGGCCTCCTTCTGCACTGTCGGGTTTCTATGAGAGCAGTGACTGTGCTTCCAAAGTCCTTTCCGACAAGCTGATTTTTAGTGAGGGGCTTCAGGGATAAATACTGGCCAGGGCATCAAGGGGAGTGAATAGTAAACTTCCCAAAATGATTCACAATAGTATCATGGGACCTTTTAGTGTTTACTTAAGGGATCCACTCTTTCAGCACCATCCGTCAAACAGTGTGGTGTTCCCTGAGTGCTGACCCTCTGACAGTGCGGCATTCCCTCAGTGCTGACCCTCTGACAGAGTGGCACTCCCTCAGTGCTGACCCTATGATAGTACGGCAGTCCCTTAATACTGACCCCCTGACAGTGCAGCACTCCCTCAGTCTGGATTCTCTGACAGTGTTGACCTGGATCAGTGGAGAGGAGGGGAGAGTTTTTTCCCAAAAATATACCTTGTCTGTAAATGTGTACTCGTTCATTCCAAAACATTTCAAATTGGACATCACAGGATGTGCAATAAACTTTAAATACTTTCCCTGCAACATGTTGCATTCTGTGGTGCTTCAATATCATTCTCATTGCACCTGATATGCTTACATCTCTTGTCAGGCTGACAGACATTTGACCTGAGGGTTCCTCATGGTTTCGAGGCCCCCAGTGCACTCTGACAATGGCCTTTCCTCATTGTGCTTTCCCCTGGCTTTCCCAAGCTTTACTGTATCCCTCAACATGTAGTCCTGGACCGGGAATGTGGCAGTCTGCAACAGTCAGTTGAGGACAACTCTTCGCAGTGGCCTAGAAAAGAGCCTCTTTCATCAAACTTTTGACTATCCAGCTGCAGTTGATGCTTGTCTCAGTGTACATCTGGTTCGAAAAGCTTTACCCCTTATCCTCAAACTACGACCTCTAGTTCTAGACTCCCCCACCATTGGGAACATTTTTCTGAATCTACCCTGTCAAGGTAGACAAGTCTCCTGGTCCTGATGGAATGCATCCCAGGGAATTAAAAGAGATGGCAGAAGAAAGAGCAAATGCACTAGTTGTAATTTACCAAAATTCACTGGACTCTGGGGTGGTTCCTGCAGATTTGAAAACAGCAAATGTGACGCCACTGTTTAAAAAAGGCAGGTAACTATAGGGCGGTTAGCTTAACTTCTGTAGTAGGGAAAATGCTTGAATCTATCATCAAGAAAGAAGTAGCGAGACTTCTGGATATAAATTGTCCCATTGGTAAGACACAGCATGGGTTCGTGAAGAGAAGGTCGTGTTTGACTAATTTGGTGGAATTCTTTGAGAACATTACATGTGCAGTGGACAATGGGGAACCTGTGGATGTGGTGTATCTGGATTTCCAGAAGGCATTTGACAAGGTGCCGCACCAAAGACTGCTCCATAAGATAAAGGTGCACAGTGTTACGGGTAATGTATAAGCATGGATAGAGGATTGGTTAACTAACAGAAAGCAAAGAGTGGGGGTAAATCGGTGTTTTTCTAGTTGGCGATCAGTGACTAGTGGTGTGTCTCAGGGATCAGATCTGGAGTTGGGGACCAAGTATAGTGTGTCAAAATTTGCAGATGACACTAAGATGAGTGGCTGTGCAAAATGTGTAGAGGACGCTGAAAGTCTGCAAAGGGATATAGATAGTCTAAGTGAATGGGCGAGGGTCTGGCGGATGGAGTACAATGTTGGTAAATGTGAGGTCACCCATTTTGGTAGGAATAACAGCAAAATGGACTATTATTTAAATGGTAAAAAATTGCAGCATGCTGCTGTGCAGAGGGACCTGGGTGTCCTTGTGCAGGAATCTCAAGGAGTTGGTTTGCAGGTGCAGCAGGTAATTAAGAAGGCAAATGGAATTTTGTCCTTCATTGCTAGAGGGATGGAGTTTAAAAACAGTGAGGTTATGTTGCAGCTGTATAAGGTGCTGGTGACGCCACACCTGGAGTACTGTGTACAGTTTTGGTCTCCTTACTTGAGAAACGATATACTGGCACTGGAGGGGGTGCAGAAGAGATTCACGAGGTTGATTCCAGAGTTGAGAGGGTTGGCTTATGAGGAGAGATTGAGTAGACTGGGGCTATATTCATTGGAATTCAGAAGAATGAGGGGAGATCTTATAGAAACATATAAGATTATGAAGGGAATAGATAAGATAGAAGCAGAGAAGTTGTTTCTACCGGCAGGTGAAACGAGAACTAGCGGGCATAGCCTTAAAATAAGGGGAAGCAGATTTAGAGGAGGAAGAGTTGAGGAGGAACTGTATGCTGCAACTGTACAGGACCTTGGTGAGACCACATTTGGAATAGTGTGTGCAGTTCTGGTCACCTCACTATTAGAAGGATGTGGAAGCGCTGGAAAGAGTGCAGAGGAGATTTATCAGGATGCTGCCTGGTTTGGAGGGTAGGTCTTATGAGGAAAGGTTGAGGGAGCTGGGGCTGTTCTCTCTGGAGCGGAGGAGGCTGAGGGGAGACTTAATAGAGGTTTATAAAATGATGAAGGGGATAGGTAGAGTGAACGTTCAAAGACTATTTCCTCGGGTGGATGGAGCTATTACAAGGGGGCATAACTATAGGGTTTGTGGTGGGAGATACAGGAAGGATATCAGAGGTAGGTTCTTTACGCAGAGAGTGGTTGGGGTGTGGAATGGACTGCCTGCAGTGACAGTGGAGTCGGACACTTTAGGAACATTTAAGCGGTTATTGGATAAGCACATGGAGCGCACCAGGATGATAGGGAGTGGGATAGCTTGATCTTGGTTTCAGATAAAGCTCGGCACAACATCGTGGGCTGAAGGGCCTGTTCTGTGCTGTACTGTTCTATGTTCTATAACTTCTTCACACAAAGGGTTGTGAATCTGTGGAATTCCCTGCCAGTGAAGCAGTTGAGGCTACCTCATTGAATGTTTTTAAGGCAAGGTTAGATAAATTTTTGAACAGTAAGGGAATTAAGAGTTATGGTGAGCGGGCGGGTAAGTGGAGCTGAGTCCACAGAAAGATCAGCCATGATCTTATTGAATGGCGGAGCAGGCTCGAGGGGCCAGATGGCCTACTCCTGCTCCAAGTTCTTATATTGTTATGTCTAACCCTGTTAGAATTTTATAAGTTTCTATGAGAACCCCTCTTGCTCTTCTCAACTCCCGTGAATATAATCCCAACTGACTTAGTCTCTCCTCATATGACAGTCACATCCCAGGAATCAGCCTGGTAAACCTTTGCTGCACTCCCTCTATAGCAAGGACATCCTTTCTCAGATAAGGGCACCAAAACTGCACACAATACTCCAGGTGTGGCCTCACCAACACTCTATACAATTGCAGCAAAACATCCCTATCCCTATACTCAAATCCTCTCGCCATGAAGTTCATACCATTTGCCTTCTTTACTGCCTGCTGTACCTGCATGCTTACTTTCAGCAACTAATGCACAAGGACACCAAGGTCTTGCTGAGTATCCAGCTCTCTCAATTTACACCCATTTAATAATAACCTATCTTCCTATTATTGCTACCAAAGTGGATAACCTCACATTTATCCACATTATACTGCATCTGCCATGCAGATGCCCACACACTCAGCCTGTCCAAATCACGCTGAAGCATCTCTGTATCCTCCTCACAGCTCACCCTCCCACCCAACTTTGTATCATCTACAAACTTGGAGATAATGCATTCAGTTCCCTCTTCCAAATCATTTATAATGTGAACAGTTGGGGTCCCAGCACAGATCCCTGCGGAACCCCACTGGTCACTGACTGCCAATCAGAAAAATACCCATTTATGCCAACGTTTTGCTTCCTATCTGCTAACCAGCTTTCTATCCATCTCAAGACATTACCTGCAATCCCATGTGCTTTAACTTTACACAGTAGTCTGTTATGTGAGACCTTGTCGAAAGCCTTCCGAAAGTCTACATAAACCACATCCACTGGTTCTCCTCAGTCAACTCTCCCAGTCACACCCTCAAAGAATTCCAATAGATTTGTCTGATTGTTGATGACAGTCTGCCTCTTAGTTGGTTTGGAAGGAGTCAGAGACCTAATTTTCTTTTTATTCCTTTACTGGATGTGGATGTCGCTGGCTGGGATCGTATTTATTGCCCATCCCCAACTGCCCTCCATTTCAGAGGGCATTTGAAAGTCAACTACATTGCTTGCTGTGGGTCTGGAGTCACACGTAGGGCAGACCAGGTAAGGACAGAAGATTTCCTTCCCTAAAGGACATTAGTGAATATCTGAGCTGGATTCCTGTCAATGTCTGCGGCCTGTGTACAACCTGCTCATACTTGATAAATATAATGTGGAGATGCCGGCGTTGGACTGGGGTAAACACAGTAAGAAGCCTAACAACACCAGGTTAAAGTCCAACAGGTTTATTTGGTAGCAAATGCCACTAGCTTTCAGAGCACTGCCCCTTCGCCAGGTGGAGTGGGAGATGTGCTCACAAACAGGGTATACAGAGACACAAACTCAATTTACAGAATAATCATTGGAATGCTAATCAAGCTAATCAATGCTAATACAGCTAATCAAGTCTTAAAGGCACAGACAATGTGAGTGGAGAGAGCATTAAGCACAGGTTAAAGAGATGTGTATTGTCTCCAGACAGGACAGCGAGTGAGATTTTGCAAGTCCAGACAAGTTGTGGGGGGTTACAGATAGTGTGACATGAACCCAAGATCCCGGTTGAGGCTGTCCTCATGTGTGTGGAACTTGGCTATCAGTTTCTGCTCAGCGACCCTGCGGTGTCGTGTGTCGTGAACACCGCCTTGGAGAACGCTTCCCGAAGATCAGAGGCTGAATGCCCGTGACCGCTGAAGTGCACCCCGCAGGAAGAGAACAGTCTTGCCTGGTGATTGTCGAGCGGTGTTCATTAATCCCTTGTCGTAGCGTCTGCATGGTTTCCCCAATGTACCATGCCTCGGGACATTCTTTCCTGCAGCGTATCAGGTAGACAACGTTGGCCGAGTTGCAAGAGTATGTACTGTGTACCTGGTGGATGGTGTTCTCACGTGAGATGATGGCATCTGTGTCGATGATCCGGCACGTCTTGCAGAGGTTGCTGTGACAGGGTTGTGTGGTGTCGTGGTCACTGTTTTCCTGAAGGCTGGGTAGTTTGCTGCGGACAATGGTCTGTTTGAGGTTGTGCGCTTGTTTGAAGGCAAGAAGTGGGGGTGTGGGGATGGCCTTGGCGAGATGTTCATCTTCATCGATGACATGTTGAAGGCTCCAGAGGAGATGTCATAGCTTTTCCGCTCCGGATTGACTTGAACCTTGAACCGGATTGATTCCCCGAACACCACCCTAGCACAACGCAATGCCATCCGCGCTCTCAAGACCAACCGCAACATTGTCATCAAACCAGCAAAGGAGGGGCCATCGTCATACTGAACAGAACAGATTACTGCAAAGAAGTGTACCGACAACTGAACAACGAGGAACACTACAGACAGTTACCCGCAGATCCGACCAAAGAACACACCCGTCAACTAACACTCTGATCAAGACCTTTGATCCGGACCTTCAGAACATCCTCTGTGCTCTCATCCCACGTACTCCCCGCGTTGGAGATCTCTACTGCCTCCCGAAGATACACAAGGCAAACACACCCGGCCGTCCCATCGTATCGGGCAATGGGACCCTGTGCGAGAACCTCTCCGGCTATGTCGAGGGCATCCTGAAACCCATTGTACAAAGAACCCCCAGCTTTTGTCGCGACACGACGGACTTCCTACAGAAGCTCAGCACACATAGAGCAGTTGAACCAGGAGCACTCCTCGTCACAATGGATGTCTCGGCACTCTACACCAGCATCCCCCACGACGATGGCATTGCTGCTACGGCCTCAGTATTCAATGCCGACAACTGCCAGTCTCCAGATGCAATTTTACAACTCATCCGCTTCATCCTGGACCACAATGTCTTCACCTTCAACAACCAGTTCTTCATCCAGACACACGGAACAGCCATGGGGACCAGATTTGCACCTCAATATGCCAACATCTTCATGCACAGGTTCGAACAAGACTTCTTCACTGCACAGGACCTTCAACCGATGCTATACACAAGGTACATCGATGACATTTTCTTCCTTTGGACTCATGGTGAACAATCACTGAAACAACTATATGATGACATCAACAAGTTCCATCCCACCATCAGACTCACCATGGACTACTCTCCGGAATCAGTTGCATTCTTGGACACACGCATCTCCATCAAGGACGGGTCACCTCAGCACCTCACTGTACCGCAAGCCCAAGGATAACCTCATGATGCTCCACTTCTCCAGCTTCCACCCAAAACACGTTAAAGAAGCCATCCCCTATGGACAAGCCCTCCGAATGCACAGGATCTGCTCGGATGAGGAGGATCGCAACAGACACCTCCAGACGCTGAAAGATGGCCTCGTAAGAACAGGATATGGCGCTCAACTCATCGATCGACAGTTCCGATGCGCCACAGCAAAAAACCGCACCGACCTCCTCAGAAGACAAACACGGGACACGGTGGACAGAGTACCCTTCGTCGTCCAGTACTTCCCTGGAGCGGAGAAGCTACAACATCTTCTCCAGAGCCTTCAACATGTCATTGATGAAGACAAACATCTCGCCAAGGCCATCCCCACACCCTCACTTCTTGCCTTCAAACAGCCGCACAACCTCAAACAGACCATCGTCTGCAGCAAACTACCCAGCCTTCAGGAGAACAGTGACCGTGACACCACACAACCCTGCCACAGCAACCTCTGCAAGATATGCCGGATCATCGACACGGATGACAAAGTCCCTCATGGTAGGCTGGTGAAAAAGGTTGGATCTCATGGGATAAAGGGGGAGGTGGCTAGATGGGTGAAGAACTGGCTTGGTCACAGAAGACAGAGGGTGGTAGTGGAAGGGTCTTTTTCCGGCTGGAGGCCTGTGACTAGTGGTGTTCACAGTAAGAAGTCTCACAACACCAGGTTAAAGTCCAACAGGTTTATTTGGTAGCAAATACCATAAGCTTTCGGAGCAATGCTCCTTCGTCAGATGGAGTGGTCTCTGTTCTCAAACAGGGCACAGACAGGTGTCTGTGCCCTGTTTGAGAACAGAGACCACTCCATCTGACGAAGGAGCACTGCTCCGAAAGCTTATGGTATTTGCTACCAAATAAACCTGTTGGACTTTAACCTGGTGTTGTGAGACTTCTTACTGTGCTTACCCCAGTCCAACGCCGGCATCTCCACATCATGACTAGTGGTGTTCCGCAGGGCTCTGTATTGGGACCTCTGCTGTTTGTGATTTATATAAATGATCTGGAAGAAGGTGTAACTGGGGTGATCAGTAAGTTTGCGGACGACACAAAATTGGCAGGACTTGCAGATAGTGAGGAGCATTGTCAGAAGCTACAGAAGGATATAGATAGGCTGGAAATTTGGGCAAAGAAATGGCAGATGGAGTTCAATCCTGATAAATGCGAAGTGATGCATTTTGGTAGAAATAATGTAGGGAGGAGCTATATGATAAATGGCAGAACCATAAAGGGTGTAGATATGCAGAGGGACCTGGGTGTGCAAGTCCACAGATCCTTGAAAGTGACGTCACAGGTGGAGAAGGTGGTGAAGAAGGCATATGGCATGCTTGCCTTTATAGGACGGGGCATAGAGTATAAAAGTTGGGGTCTGATGTTGCAGATGTATAGAACGTTGGTTCGGCCGCATCTGGAATACTGCGTCCAGTTCTGGTCGCCACACTACCAGAAGGACGTGGAGGCTTTGGAGAGAGTACAGAGGAGGTTTACCAGGATGTTGCCTGGTATGGAGGGGCTTAGTTATGAGGAGAGATTGGGTAAACTGGGGTTGTTCTCCCTGGAAAGACGGAGGATGAGGGGAGACTTAATAGAGGTGTATAAAATTATGAAAGGCATAGATAGGGTGAACGGTGGGAAGCTTTTCCCCAGGTCGGTGGTGACGTTCACGAGGGGTCATAGGTTCAAGGTGAAGGGGGGGACTTCTTACCATGCTTGATAAAGTATGGTAGCTACAGCTCCAAAAGAAGTGAATTCAAAATACGTACGGTTTGTTTGCATCGAGGGTGAGCTTCTGTTCCGGTAGGTCGATATGCTCTTGCTCCTTCGCATACTCCACCACCAAAGTGTGGCCCAGGAATCGGATCTGGTGCAACCTGGTCAGAGCCTGAAAACAGCACATTGGAGGATAACACTGGCATCACTCCCACAAAGCAGAGCGCAGATCCACCCAGCAAATTCTCACCCTTTCTCAGCACAGCTCCATAACTCAGAGGACTGAAAGGTTCAAGTCAATTACATCAACTTGAATTTATATCGCAATGAACACATTAAATGGCCAAGGTGTTCCACAGAAATGTCAGACCAAATCTGCCTCTCAGTCAAATCAAGAGCGTTTGAAAGGAGGAACGAGAGAGATGGGGACGTTTTTGGAGGAAATTCTGGAGCTTCGGATCCAAGTAGCTGAGACACAGACATCAAAGACAGTGGAGAATGCTAACTGAGCCAGCAATTCTTTCAAAAGATCACTCTGATATAGTGCTTTGCAATATACACCAATCATCAGCTGAAGGGAATCTAAATAAACTCCAACCTTGACCAATAAGGTCACCAAAATGACCAACAAATCTCATTCCCAATTGTTACTACGGAGGCCATTTAGCCCAGTCAGTAAGTTGCTGCTGATCTACCTTCAAGAATTGCTGAATATAATTAAGTTTTAATTTTCTACAAGTTTATCAATTATTTGGAATCACAGAATCTCACTGACAAAGGGCAACGTGCACCACCAGCTTTATAAAACAATGATTCATAGAATCATAAAATCCCTACAGCACAGGAGGCCAGTTTGTCCATTGAGTCTGTACCGACCACAATCCCACCCAGACCCTCTTCCCGTAACCCCAAACATTTACCCTGCTCATCCCCCGACGCTAGGGTCAATTTAGCATGGACAATCAACCTAACCCGCTCATCTTTGGACCGTGGGAGGAAACCGGAGCACCTGGAGGAAACCCACGCCGACACGGGGAGAACGTGCAAACTCCACACAGACAGTGACCCAAGCTGGGAATTGAACCCGGGTCTCTGGCGCTGTGAGGCAGCAGTGCTAACCATTGTGCCACCGTGCCGCCCCATTCCTCTGCTCTCTCTGCAGAGCACTGTGAATGACATCATTTCTTTTGAAAGTTATTATTGAATCTGCTTCCACCGCCCTTTCAATCAGCACTTTCCAGATCGCAACAACTCACTGTGTCAAATTCACCTCATCTCCCCCTCTGGTTCCTTTACCGATTCCCTTCCAACTGTGTCCCTCTGACAATGCGGCACTCCCTCAGTACTGACCCTCTGACAGTGCAGCACTCCCTCAGTACTGATCCTCTGACAGTGCGGCACTCCCTCAGTACTGACCCTCTGACAGTGCAGCACTCCCTCCGTACTGATCCTCTGACAGTGCGGCACTCCCTCAGTACTGACCCTCTGACAGTGCAGCACTCCCTCAGTACTGACCCTCTGACAGTGCAGCACTCCCTCAGTACTGACCCTCTGACAGTGCAGCACTCCCTCAGTACTGACCCTCTGACAGTGCAGCATTCCCTCAGTACTGACCCTCTGACAGTGCAGCACTCCCTCAGTACTGACCCTCTGACAGTGCAGCACTCCCTCAGTACTGACCCTCTGACAGTGCGGCACTCCCTCAGCACTGACCCTCTGACAGTGCAGCACTCCCTCAGTACTGACCCTCTGACAGTGCGGCACTCCCTCAGCACTGACCCTCTGACAGTGCGGCACTCCCTCAGTACTGACCCTCTAACAGTGCAGCATTCCCTCAGTACTGACCCTCTGACAGCGCGGCACTCCCTCAGTACTGACCCTCTGACAGTGCAGCACTCCCTCAGTACTGACCCTCTGACAGTGCAGGATTCTGATCAGTCTGATTTTTGTGTAATCACTAGTTTTTAAAAAATGTATAACTTACCTGAGCTGCTGCATGGGCAGATGAAAAAGTAGCAAAAGCTGTGTGTTTCTGTAAAAAAGAACATTGTAATCTTAGATTGTGAGAATAGAATGGTTTATTGCTCATTTGAATCAGAAAACGCAGCGCCTAATCCGCCGGAAGCAGTTTCCTGCACACCACCAGCGAGTGGGACGAAGTTTCGCAATGTTTGCGATCGGCACTCCCACGTTAAATTCTAACAGCACCTTAGCAGATTCATAGCCAATGTTAATTACATGTCACACAGAGAAGGTGGTTGTGGCCACGTTGAGCTGGTGGTAACTCAGTGGCTAGCTAGCCTACTTCAGAGGGCAGTTCAGAGTTAACCATGTTTCTACGGGACTGGGGTTCCACACCCAGACAGGTTGAAATAACAAAACATTGTGCACTTCGCAGTTCAGGACATTGCAAAGTGAGATGCAGCAAAAGAAACACATGCGAAGTATAGCCACTGGTACAATGCAGAAAACACCCCAGCTAATTTGCATCAGTACTGACCCTCTGACAGTGCTCACTCTCTCAGTACTGACCCTCTGACACTGCGGCACTCCCTCAGTACTGACCCTGTGACAGTGCAGCACTCCCTCAGTACTGACCCTCTGACAGTGCGGCACTCCCTCAGGACTGACCCTCTGACAGTGCAGCACTCCCTCAATACTGACCCTCTGACAGCGCTCCCTCAATGCTACAGTGTCTAGATTTTGTGCTCCAGTCTCTTGAATGGGAATAGAAGTCAGAGCCTTCTGACACCGAGCGGAGGGAACCTTTTTGCGAGTCAGAGCTGATCTGAATGACCCAGATAGAGTGAGGATGACAAGCTGCCTTCCATCCAGGACAAAGGATTTTCATGACAATCCATTAGGTTCTTGGTCACTTTCACTGAGACCTATTTTTGTCAGAATACAAAGAACAATACAGCACAGGAACAGGCCCTTCGGCCCTCCAAGCCCGTGCCGCTCCCTGGTCCAAACTAGACCATTCTTTTGTATCCCTCCATTCCTACTCCGTTCATATGGCTGTCTAGATAAGTCTTAAACGTTCCCAGTATGTCCGCCTCCACCACCTTGCCTGGCAGCGCATTCCAGGCCCCCACCACCCTCTGTGTAAAATATGTCCTTCTGATATCTGTGTTAAACCTCCCCCCCTTCACCTTGAACCTATGACCCCTCGTGAACGTCACCACCGACCTGGGGAAAAGCTTCCCACCGTTCACCCTATCTATGCCTTTCATAATTTTATACACCTCTATTAAGTCTCCCCTCATCCTCCGTCTTTCCAGGGAGAACAACCCCAGTTTACCCAATCTTTCCTCATAACTAAGCCCCTCCATACCAGGCAACATCCTGGTAAACCTCCTCTGTACTCTCTCCAAAGCCTCCACGTCCTTCTGGTAGCGTGGCGACCAGAACTGGACGCAGTATTCCAAATGCGGCCGAACCAACGTTCTATACATCTGCAACATCAGACCCCAACTTTTATACTCTATGCCCCGTCCTATAAAGGCAAGCATGCCATATGCCTTCTTCACCACCTTCTCCACCTGTGACGTCACTTTCAAGGATCTGTGGACTTGCACACCCAGGTCCCTCTGCATATCTACACCCTTTATGGTTCTGCCATTTATCATATAGCTCCTCCCTACATTATTTCTACCAAAATGCATCACTTCGCATTTATCAGGATTGAACTCCACCTGCCATTTCTTTGCCCAAATTTCCAGCCTATCTATATCCTTCTGTAGCTTCTGACAATGCTCCTCACTATCTGCAAGTCCTGCCAATTTTGTGTCGTCCGCAAACTTACTGATCACTCCAGTTACACCTTCTTCCAGATCGTTTATATAAATCACAAACAGCAGAGGTCCCAATACAGAGCCCTGCGGAACACCACTAATCACAGGCCTCCAGCCGGAAAAAGACCCTTCCATTACCACCATCTGTCTTCTGTGACCAAGCCAGTTCTCCGCCCATCTAGCCACCTCCCCTTTTATCCCATGAGATCCAACCTTTTTCACCAGCCAACCATGAGGGACTTTGTCAAACGCTTTACTGAAGTCCATATAGGCAACATCCACGGCCCTTCCCTCGTCAACCATTCTGGTCACTTCTTCAAAAAACTCCACCAAGTTAGTGAGGCATGACCTCCCTCTCACAAAACCATGCTGACTATCGTTAATGAGTTTATTCCTTTCTAAATGCGCATACATCCTATCTCTAAGAATCTTCTCCAACAACTTCCCCACCACGGATGTCAAGCTCACCGGCCTATAATTACCCGGGTTATCCTTCCTACCCTTCTTAAATAACGGGACCACATTAGCTATCCTCCAATCCTCTGGGACCTCACCTGCGTCCAGTGACGAGACAAAGATTTGCGTCAGAGGCCCAGCGATTTCATCTCTCGTCCCCCTGAGCAGCCTTGGATAGATTCCATCAGGCCCTGGGGATTTGTCAGTCTTTATATTCTCTAACAAACCTAACACTTCCTCCCTTGTAATGGAGATTTTCTCCAACGGTTCAACACTCCCCTCCGAGACACTCCCAGTCAACACATCCCTCTCCTTTGTGAATACCGACGCAAAGTATTCATTTAGGATCTCCCCTACTTCTTTGGGCTCCAAGCATAATTCCCCACTTTTGTCCCTGAGAGGTCCGATTTTTTCCCTGACAACCCTTTTGTTCCTAACGTATGAATAAAATGCCTTGGGATTCTCCTTAATCCTGTCTGCCAAGGACATTTCGTGACCCTTTTTGCCCTTCTAATTCCCCGTTTGAGTTCTTTCCTACTTTCTTTGTACTCCTCCAGAGAATGATTTACCTTCCTTAAAATCTGAATTCAAGGTCATGGTGGGATTTGAACTCTTTTTCTGTCAACTTTTAGATCTGGCTTCTGAATTATAAATTTAGTCACATGACCGTTACAGTACATGGCTGTACCTGAAGATTCATGAGGAATTAAATGTTAAAAAACTGACCAGTCTTCCTTTGTCTGACAAGACTCGCACAGACTGTGCTCCAAAGTATTTCAGCAGTTCCACCTTCTCATTTCGTGTTAGCTCAGAGGGAAGATGCCGCACCAGAATTGTTTTGCTGCTTTTTGTTGGAAGAGGAACAGTCTCTGTGGAGACAGCAGCAGCCATAGCCCTGGAAAGACAAAGAAACGCAGGACATTAGACACTGGACCAATATAATAGGATATCAGGTTCTGCACGGTGGCACAGCTGCCTCACAGCACCAGGGACCTGGGTTCGATTCCCGGCTCGGGTCACTGTCTGCATGGAATTTTCACATTCTCCCCACGTCTGTGTGGGTTTCCTCCCACAGACCAATGCTGTGTGGGTTAGGTGGATTGGCCGTGCTAAATTGGCCCTTAGTGTCAGGGGGACTAGTTAGGGTAAATGTGGTTATGGGGATAGGGCCTATATATATCCCCTCACTATATACATCCCTCGCCCGTCACTATATATCATAGAATCCTACAGTGCAGAAGATGGTCATTCGGCCCATCAAGTGTGCACCCACCGGGATGGTGGTCAGTGCAGACTTGATGGGCCGAATGACCTCCTTCTGCACTGTAGGATTCTATGATATATAGTGACAGGGGAGGGATATATATAGTGAGGGGGGATAGATAAAGGAGCAGGGGGAAGCGATATAGTGAGGGATATAATGAGGACGGAGGGATATAGTGAGGGGGAGAGATATAGTGATGGGGAAGGATCTAGCGAGGGTGGAGGGATATAGTGAGGGGGGGAGGGATATAGTGAGGGGGAGGGATATAGTGTGGCGGAGGGATATAGTGAGGGGGGGAGGGATATAGCGAGGGGGGGAGGGATATAGCGAGAGTGGAGGGATATAATGAGGGGGAGGGATATAGTGAGGGGGAGGGTATAGCGAGGGTGGAGGGATATAGTGAGGGGGAGGGATATTGTGAGGGGGAGGGATATTGTGAGGGGGAGGGATATATATAGTGATGGGGAGTGAGATGGGGAGGGAGATGGGTATAGTGACGGGGGAGAGATATAGTGAGGAAGGGGGGAGATTGTGATGAGTGAAGCCTCAATCTCTAGTCTCCTGCCCTGGGCCAGAACAAGTAGACAGAAAAAACTTTAAGAACATAAGAACATAAGAAATAGGAGCAGGAGTAGGCCATCTAGCCCCTCGAGCCTGCCCCGCCATTCAATAAGATCATGGCTGATCTGACGTGGATCAGTACCACTTACCCGCCTGATCCCCATAACCCTTAATTCCCTTACCGATCAGGAATCCATCCATCCGCGCTTTAAACATATTCAGCGAGGGAGCCTCCACCACCTCAGTGGGCAGAGAATTCCAGAGATTCACCACCCTCTGGGAGAAGAAGTTCCTCCTCAACTCTGTCTTAAACCGACCCCCCTTTATTTTGAGGCTGTGTCCTCTCATTTTAACTTCCTTACTAAGTGGAAAGAATCTCTCCACCTCCACCCTATCCAGCCCCCGCATTATCTTATAAGTCTCCATAAGATCCCCCCTCATCCTTCTAAACTCCGAGTACAAACCCAATCTCCTCAGCCTCTCCTCATAATCCAAACCCCTCATCTCCGGTATCAACCTGGTGAACCTTCTCTGCACTCCCTCCAATGCCAATATATCCTTCCTCATATAAGGGGACCAATACTGCACACAGTATTCCAGCTGCGGCCTCACCAATGCCCTGTACAGGTGCATCAAGACATCCCTGCTTTTATATTCTATCCCCCTCGCGATATAGGCCAACATCCCATTTGCCTTCTTGATCACCTGTTGTACCTGCAGACTGGGCTTTTGCGTCTCATGCACAAGGACCCCCAGGTCCCTTTGCACGGTAGCATGTTTTAATTTGTTTCCATTGAGATAGTAATCCCATTTGTTATTATTTCCTCCAAAGTGTATAACCTCGCATTTCTCAACGTTATACTCCATTTGCCATATCCTCGCCCACTCACTCAGCCTGTCCAAATCTCTCTGCAGATCTTCTCCGTCCTCCACACGATTCACTTTTCCACTTATCTTTGTGTCGTCTGCAAACTTCGTTACCCTACACTCCGTCCCCTCCTCCAGATCATCTATATAAATGGTAAATAGTTGCGGCCCGAGTACCGATCCCTGCGGCACGCCACTAGTTACCTTCCTCCAACCGGAAAAACACCCATTTATTCCGACTCTTTGCTTCCTGTCGGATAGCCAGTCCCCAATCCACTTTAACACACTACCCCCAACTCCGTGTGCCCTAATCTTCTTCAGCAGCCTTTTATGGGGCACCTTATCAAACGCCTTTTGGAAATCCAAAAACACCGCATTCACCAGTTCTCCTCCATCAACCGCCCTAGTCACATCTTCATGGAGAATTAAGGGCTTCGCAGCTACAGCATTTTAGGGGGTTTAAAGATTTCAGCATGTTATGGTTTTGGGTGTTTCAATGTTTGGGATATTTGGGATTTTAAGTTTAAGATATTAGGGTTTAGGATATTAGGGATTTGGGATTTAGGCCATTAGTATTTTAAGGACTTAGGATTTAGATGTTTAGGGGGTTTAGGATATTAGAGATGAGGGATATGAGATGTTTTGATGTTTAGGATATTTGGGATTTGGGATATTTGGGGTTTAGTACATTCGGGATTGGGGTTTAGGATATTTGGCATTTGGGATTTAGGACATTAGTATATTAAGGATTTGAGATTTGTGTGTTCAGGGAGGTTTGGGATATTCGGGATTTGGGGTTTAGAATATTTGGGATGTTTCGATGTTTCGTCTCAGACCGTGTTTTCCGGATTCTGAAGGGGGAGGGGAAACAGTCACAAGTCGTGGTACACATTGGTACCAACGACATAGGTAAGAGAAGGGACGGGGATTTAAAACAGGAATTTCGGGAGCTGGGCTGGAAGCTGAGAGCCAAGACAAAACATGTGGTCATCTCTGGTACGTTACTGGTGCCACGTGATAGCAAGTTGAGGAACAGGGAGAGAGTGCAGTTAAACATGTGGTTGCAGGGATGGTGGAGGAGGGAGGGTTTCAGATACGTGGATAATTGGAACACGTTCTGGGGAAGGTGCGACCTGTACAAACAGGACGGGGTGCACCTGAACCAGAGAGCTAGGTCTTTTCTCCTTGGAGAGGCGAAGGATGAAGGGTGATCTGATAGAGGTGTATAAGATGGTGAGAACATAAGAAGAACATAAGAACATAAGAAATAGGAGCAGGAGTAGGCCATCTAGCCCCTCGAGCCTGCCCCGCCATTCAATAAGATCATGGCTGATCTGACGTGGATCAGATCCACTTACCCGCCTGCTCCCCATAACCCTTAATTCCCTTATTGATCAGGAATCCATCTATCCGTGATTTAAACATATTCAACGAGGTAGCCTCCACCACTTCAATGGGCAGAGAATTCCAGAGATTCACAACCCTCTGAGAGAAGAAGTTCCTCCTCAACTCTGTCCTAAACTGACCCCCCTTTATTTTGAGGCTGTGCCCTCTAGTTCTAGTTTCCTTTCTAAGTGGAAAGAATCTCTCCACTTCTACCCTATCCAGCCCCTTCATTATCTTATATGCCTCTATACAAAGAACAAAGAACAATACAGCACAGGAACAGGCCCTTCGGCCCTCCAAGCCCGCGCCGCTCCCCGGTCCAGGATTGAATCCTGAATCCAGGATCCCCGCCCAATTTTCCAGCCTATCTACATACTAATATCCTATCCACCGAGCTGTCCCTCACAGCTATGATGCTTTGTTCATCACAACCTATTAACTCACCCCTACCCCCCCATTCCAGACCATGTGATCTCCAGGGAGAGGCGAAAACCCAGAGTGAAAACCCCAGGGCCAATATGGGGAAAAAAAAAAATCTGGGAAATTCCTCTCCGACCCCCTGAGGCGATCGAAACGAGTCCAGGAGATCACAATGGCCCTGATCGGAAAATGCTTCCCAACCCTATTCATTTCCACTTCCACGAACACCATATGAATTCCCTGCCCTCGAGACAGGTTCCCAACTATCCGCAGTCTCGCTCTGTACTGGCCCCAGCAAGATGATCATAGAATGAAGCCTTGAAACGAGAAACAAAGAACAATTAGCCCGCCCCGCTCCCTGGTCCAAACTAGACCACTCTTTTGTATCCCTCCATTCCCACTCCGTTCATATAGCTGTCCAGATAAATCTTAAACGTTCCCAGTGTGTCCGCCTCCACCACCTTGCCCGGCAACCCATTCCAGGCCCCCACGACCCTCTGTGTAAAATATGTCCTTCTGATATCTGTGTTAAACCTCCCCCCCTTCACCTTGAACCTATGACCCCTCGTGAACGTCACCACCGACCCGGGGAAAAGCTTCCCACCGTTCACCCTATCTATGCCTTTCATAATTTTATACACCTCTATTAAGTCTCCCCTCATCCTCCGTCTTTCCAAGGAGAACAACCCCAGTTTCCCCAATCTCTCCTCATAACCAAGCCCCTCCATACCAGGCAACATCCTGGTAAACCTCCTCTGTACTCTCTCCAAAGCCTCCACGTCCTTCTGGTAGTGTGGCGACCAGAACTGGACGCAGTATTCCAAATGCGGCCGAACCAACGTTCTATACATCTGCAACATCAGACCCCAACTTTTATACTCTATGCCCCGTCCTATAAAGGCAAGCATGCCATATGCCTTCTTCACCACCTTCTCCACCTGTGACGTCACCTTCAAAGATCTGTGGACTTCACACCCAGGTCCCTCTGCGTCTCTACACCCTTTATGGTTCTTCCATTTATCGTGTAGCTCCTCCCTACATTATTCCCACCAAAATGCATCACTTTGCATTTATCAGGATTGAACTCCATCTGCCATTTCTTTGCCCAAATTTCCAGCCTATCTATATCCATCTGTAGCCTCTGACAATGTTCCTCACTATCTGCAAGTCCTGCCAGTTTTGTGTCGTCCGCAAACTTGCTATAAGATCACCCCTCAGCCTTCTGAACTCCAACGAGTACAAACCTAATCTGCTCAATCTCTCCTCATAATCTACACCCCTCATCTTCGGTATCAACCTGGTGAACCTTCTCTGCACTCCCTCCAAGGCCAATATATCCTTTCGCAAATAAAGGGACCAAAACTGCACACAGTATTCCAGCTGCGGCCTCACCAATGCCCTGTACAGATGCAGCAAGACTTCTCTGCTTTTATATTCTCTCCCCCTCGCGATAAATGCCAACATCCCATTTGCCTTTTTGATCACCTGTTGTACCTGCAGACTGAGTTTTTGCGACTCCTGCACAAGGACTCCCAGGTCCCTTTGCACAGTAGCATGTTGTAATTTTTTTCCATTTAAATAATAATCCAATTTGCTATTATTTCTTCCAAAGTGAATAACCTCACATTTGCCAACGTTATACTCCATCTGCCAGATCCTCGCCCACTCACTCAGCCTATCCAAATCTCTCTGCAGACCTTCCGCTTCCTCCACACAATTCACTTTCCCACTTACCTTCGTGTCATCCGCAAACTTTGTTACCCTCCACTCAGTCCCCTCCTCCAGATCATCTATGTAAATAGTAAACAGTTGAGGCTCCAATACCGATCCCTGCGGCACGCCACTAGTCACCATCTGCCAACCAGAAAAGCACCCATTTATTCCAACTCTCTGCTTCCTGTTGGATAGCCAATCTCCAATCCACGCTAACCCCCTACCCTCAACTCCATGTGCCCCAATCTTCTGCAGCAACCTTTTGTGAGGCACCTTATCGAACGCCTTTTGGAAATCCAAAAACACCGCATCCACCGGTTCCCCTCCGTCAACCTCACTAGTCACATCTTTATAAAAATCCAGTAAGTTCGTCAAACATGACTTTCCTCTCATGAATCCATGCTGCGTCTGCTTGATCGAACCATTCTTATCCAGATGGTCTGCTATTTCTTCTTTAATGATGGATTCCAGCATTTTCCCAACTACAGACGTCAAGCTAACCGGCCTGTAGTTACCCGCCTTTGTCTACTTCCTTTTTTAAACAGCGGCGTAACAGTAGCCGTTTTCCAATCAGCCGGCACTACCCCAGAGTCCAGTGAATTTTGATAAATAATCACTAACGCATCCGCAATTATCTCTGACATTTCTTTCAGTACCCTGGGATGCATTCCATCTGGGCCCAGGGACTTGTCCACCTTCAGTCCCGTTAGTCTACCAAGCACTGCCTCTCTAGTAACAATAATTGTATTGAGTACCTCTCCTCCTACCAACACTCGATCGTTAATATTCGGTAAACTATTTGTGTCTTCCACCGTGAAGACCGACACAAAAAACCTATTTAAAGTCTCAGCCATTTCCTCATTTCCCACTATTAAATCCCCCCTCTCGTCCTCCAAGGGTCCAACATTCACTCTAGCCACTCTATTCCTTTTTATATATTTGTAAAAACATTTACTATTATTTATATATTTTAGAGCTAGTTTAGTTTCATAATCTATCTTTCCTTTCTTTATCGCTTTCTTAGTCATTCTTTGTTGTTTTTTAAAGCTTTCCCAATCTTCTAAGTCTCCACTATTTTTGGCCACTCTGTACGCATCGGTTTTTAATTTAATACTCTCCTTTATTTCCTTCGTTATCCACGGCTGGTTATCCCTTTTCTTACAGTCCTTCTTTATCATCGGAATATATTTCTGCTGAGTACTGAAAAAGATCTCCTTAAAAATCCTCCATTGTTCCTCAGCTGTCCTACCTACCAGTCTGCTCTCCCAGTCCACCTTAGCCAATTCAGTCCTCATCCTATCGTACTCCCCTCTGTTCAAGCAGAGGACATTGGTTTGGGACCCTACTTTCTCCCCCTCCATCTGTACCAGAAATTCGACCATATTGTGATCACTCAACCCAAGAGGGTCCTTCACAAGAAGATCCTTAATTCTACCTGTCTCGTTACACATTATGTGGAGATGCCGGCGTTGGACTGGGGTGAACACCGTAAGAAGTCTCACAACACCAGGTTGAAGTCCAACAGGTTTATTTGGTAGCAAATACCGTAAGCTTTCGGAGCACTGCTCCTTCGTCAGATGAAGTGGAAATGTGCTCTCAAACAGTGCCAACAGACACAAAATCAAGTTGCAGAATACTGATTAGAATGCGAATCTTACAGCCAGCCAGGTCTTAAAGGTACAAACAATGTGGGTGGAAGGAACATTAAACACAGGTTAAAGAAATGTGTATTGTCTCCAGACAGAACAGCTAGTGAGATTCTACAAGCCCAGGAGGCAAGCTGTGGGGGTTACTGATAATGTGACATAAACCCAACATCCCGGTTTTGGCCGTCCTCATGTGTGCGGAACTTGGCTTTCGTTCCCTCGTAGGTTCTGTAACATACTGTTCAAGGAAACTATCCCGGCAGCATTCTAAGAACTCTTCCTCCAACCCACCATGTCCAACTTGAGTCAGCCAATCAATATGCAGGTTAAAATCCCCCATTATTGCCGTTCCGTTTTTGCACGCATCCATTATTTGCTTGTTTATAGCCCTCCCCACCTCAACATTATTATTTGGAGGCCTATAGACCACGCCTACTAGTGTCTTTCTCCCCCTACTATTCCTTATCTCCACCCATAACGATTCCACGTTTTGCTCCTTAGAGCCTATGTCGTCCCTCACTACTACCCTGATATTATCCTTTATACATCTTTTTAGCCTGTCTTGATGCTCTCTCCACTCACATTGTTTTGTTTCTTAAAGACTTGATTAGCTGTAAGTATTCGCATTCCAACCATTATTCATGTAAATTGAGTCTCTGTCTTTATATGCCCTGTTTGTGAACAGAATTCCCACTCACCTGAAGAAGGGGCTTAGAGCTCCGAAAGCTTGTGTGGCTTTTGCTACCAAATAAACCTGTTGGACTTTAACCTGGTGTTGTTAAACTTCTTACTGTGATTATCCTTTATTAACAGAGGTGTATTGATAGAGTGGATTCTCAGAGGCTTTTACCCAGGGCTGTAATGGTTGCCACAAGAGGTCACAGGTTTAGGGTGCTGGGGAGTAGGTACAGAGGAGATGTTAGAGATAAGTTTTTCGCTCAGAGGGTGGTGGGTGCGTGGAATCGGCTGCCGGTAGTGGTGGTGGAGGCGGATTCAATAGGGTCTTTTAAGAGACTTTTGGATAAGTTCATGGAAGTTAGTAAGATAGAGGGTTATAGGTAAGCCTAGTAGGTAGGGACATGTTCGGCGCAACTTGTGGGCCGAAGGGCCTGTTTGTGCTGTAGCTTTTCTATGTTCTATGGTCCAAGAACAATAATCTCTTCCTCAACGTCAACAAAACGAAGGAGATTATCATCAACTTCTGAAAGCGTAGTGGAGGACATGCAACTGTCTACATCAATGGGGCAAAATAAAAATGGTTGAGAGCTTCAAGTTTTTAGGTGTCCAGATCACCAACAACCTGTCATGGTTCCCCCCATGTCAACACTATAGTTAAGAAAGCCCACCAACGCCTCTACTTTCTCAGAAGACTGAGGAAATTAGGCATGTCAGCTCTGACTCTCGCCAACTTTTGCAGATGCACCATAAAAAGCATTCTTTCTGGTTGTAGCAGAGCTTGGTCTGGGCTCCTGCTTTGTTCAAGACCGCAAGAAACTACAAAGGGTCATGAACGAAGCCCAATTTATCACTCAAACCAGCCTCCCATCCATTGACTCTGTCTACACTTCCCACTGCCTAAGAAAAACATCCAGCATAATCAAGCACCCCATGCACCCCAGACATTCTCTCTTCCACCTTCTTCCTTCAGGAAAAAGATACAAAAGTTTGAGGTCACGTACCAACCAACTCAAGAACAGCTTCTTCCCTGCTGCTGTCAGACTTTTGAATGGACTTAACTTGCATTTTGATCTTTCTCTACCCCCTAGCTATGACTGTAACACTACATTCTGCACTCTCTCTCCTTTCCTTCTCTATGAACGGTATGTTTTGTCCGTATAGCGCAAAAGAAACAATACTTTTCACTGTATGTTAATACATGTGACAATAATAAATCAAATTAAATCAAATCATGACACAAAAATAAATCCATTGACTCTGTCCACACTTTCCGTTGCCTTGGAAAAGCAGCCAGCATAATTAGGGACCCCACGCACCCTAGACATGCTCTCTTCCACCTCCTTCCATACGTGACAATAAGAAGTCAAATCAAATGGATATTAGGGATTTGAGATATTTAGGGTTTAGGACATTAAGGGCTTGGGATATTCGGGAAATGTTTTATCTCCCTGTGGCCACACTCCGGCACCTGTTTGGGTACACAATTTAGCATGGCCAATGCACCTAACCAGCATGTCTTTCGGACTGTGGGAGGAAACCGGAGCACCCAGAGGAAACCCACGCAGACACGAGGAGAACTTGACACGGCACAGACAGTGACCCAGGCCGGGAATTGAACCCGGATCCCTGGCATTGTGAGGCAGCAGTGCTAACCACTGTGTTTAGGATATTAGTATATTTGAGATTTGGGTTTAGATGTTTAGGAGGTTTGGGAGATTTGGGATGCTTCGGGTTTCGGAATTTGGGGTTTGGGACATTAGGGATTTAGGGTATTTGTAGTTTAGAATGTTAGAGATTTTGGGTTTGGGATATTTGGGGTTTGGGACATTGGGGATTTGAGATGTTTGGGGTGTTAGTTAGTTATTAGGGATTTGGGGATTTAGGATGTTAGGGGTTTGGGACATTACGGGTTTGGGGTGTTAGTTATTTGGGGTTTGGGACATTACAGGTTTGGGGTGTTAGTTATTTGGGGGTTAGGGGTTTGGGGGTGTTAGTTATTTGGGGGTTAGGGGTTTTAGTTATTTGGGGTGTTAGTTATTTGGGGGTTTGGGGTGTTAGTTATTTGGGATGTTAGGGGTTTGGGGTGTTAGTTATTTGGGATGTTAGGGGTTTGGGGTGTTAGTTATTTGGGGGTTTGGGGTGTTAGTTATTTGGGATGTTAGGGGTTTGGGGTGTTAGTTATTTGGGGGTTAGGGGTGTTAGTTATTTGGGATGTTAGGGGTTTGGGGTGTTAGTTATTTGGGGGTTAGGGGTTTGGGGTGTTAGTTATTTGGGGGTTTGGGGTGTTAGTTATTTGGGGGTTAGGGGTGTTAGTTATTTGGGATGTTAGGGGTTTGGGGTGTTAGTTATTTGGGGGTTTGGGGTGTTAGTTATTTGGGGGTTAGGGGTTTGGGGTGTTAGTTATTTGGGGGTTTGGGGTGTTAGTTATTTGGGGGTTAGGGGTTTGGGGTGTTAGTTATTTGGGGGTTAGGGGTGTTAGTTATTTGGGGGTTTGGGGTGTTAGTTATTTGGGGGTTAGGGGTTTGGGGTGTTAGTTATTTGGGGGTTTGGGGTGTTAGTTATTTGGGGGTTAGGGGTTTGGGGTGTTAGTTATTTGGGGGTTAGGGGTTTGGGGTGTTAGTTATTTGGGGGTTTGGGGTGTTAGTTATTTGGGGGTTAGGGGTTTGGGGTGTTAGTTATTTGGGGGTTAGGGGTGTTAGTTATTTGGGGGTTTGGGGTGTTAGTTATTTGGGGTGTTAGGGGTTTGGGGTGTTAGTTATTTGGGGGTTTGGGGTGTTAGTTATTTGGGGGTTAGGGGTGTTAGTTATTTAGGGGTTTGGGGTGTTAGTTATTTGGGGGTTAGGGGTGTTAGTTATTTGGGGGTTAGGGGTTTGGGGTGTTAGTTATTTGGGGGTTAGGGGTGTTAGTTATTTGGGGGTTTGGGGTGTTAGTTATTTGGGGGTTAGGGGTTTGGGGTGTTAGTTATTTGGGGGTTTGGGGTGTTAGTTATTTGGGGGTTTGGGGTGTTAGTTATTTGGGGGTTAGGGGTTTGGGGTGTTAGTTATTTGGGGGTTAGGGGTTTGGGTTTAGGGTCTGCTCCATGCCGCTTACAGTCACTCACCGGAAATTCCTCCGCGAAGTTCTGCCGTCTCTGCACATGCGCACTGCAGCTCCAGTGACGTGTCGAGCTGAGCAACCAATGGGGAGGAGGGGGCGGTGTCCTCGCCTGTCTCTGATGCGCTTGCGTAACCCTGCCTGCACCTGCGCAGTGAGAGGATGTGTGAGGCGCTCGAGCCATGCAACTCGGCCTTTCCTCTTGTTATTGCTCTCCTCTCGGATATTATTTACTTTAACATTGCGACAAAGCGTTACCATTTCTCTGTACAGAGTGTGTGGGTTGAAGTTATATTGTTACATGTCTTTACAGAGTTTCATGTTTGAATTAATTCATCAAACTCCAGCAACACCCAGTCCGTCCCCGGTCAGATATTGTCTTTGACACTGCTCCCTCTGGAGCTATAACCCCAGTCACACATACAAGCACCCATACCCAGCTACGGTCACTCTGATAAACCACCCTGAACATTGGTGGAGGTACACCCACAGTGCTGTTAGGGAGGGAGCTGCTGGCTCCAAACCCTGGAACTCCCTAACAGCACTGTGGGTGTACCTACACCTCAGGGTCTGCAGCGGTTTAGGAAGGCAGCTCACCACCACCTTCTCAGGGGGTAATTAGGGATGGGCAATAAGTGCTGGCCCAGCCAGTGACACCCACATCCTGTGAATTAATAATAGATAACTCCTAATCTCTCTTTCTCCCTTCTAACTAATCTTTAACCTGTGTTATCCTCTCTCCAATTCACTTTAATATATGGTCACACGGTGGCACAGTGGTTAGCACTGCTGCCACACAGTGCCAGGGACCAGGGTTCAATTCCCAGCTGGGGGCACATTCTCCCCGTGTCTGCCTGGGTTTCCTCCCACAGTCTGAAAGACGTGCTGGTTAGGTGCATTGGTGTGGAGATGCCAGCGTTGGACTGGGGTAAACACAGTAAGAAGTTTAACAACACCAGGTTAAAGTCCAACAGGTGTATTTGGTAGCAAAAGCCACACAAGCTTTCGGAGCTCCAAGCCCCTTCTTCAGGTGAGTGGGAATTCTGTTCACAAACAGGGCATATAAAGACAGAGACTCAATTTACATGAATAATGGTTGGAATGCGAATACTTACAGCTAATCAAGTCTTTAAGAAACAAAATAATGTGAGTGGAGAGAGCATCAAGACAGGCTAAAAAGATGTGTATTGTCTCCAGACAGGACAGCCAGTGAAACTCGGCAGGTCCAGGCAACTGTGGGGGTTACAGATAGTGTGACATGAACCCAATATCCCGGTTGAGGCCGTCCTCGTGTGTGCGGAACTTGGCTATCAGTTTTTGCTCAGCGACTCTGCGCCGTCGTGTGTCGCGAAGGCCGCCTTGGAGAACGCTTACCCGAATATCAGAGGCTGAATGCCCGTGACCGCTGAAACTTCATGTAAATTGAGTCTCTGTCTTTATATGCCCTGTTTGTGAACAGAATTCCCACTCACCTGAAGAAGAGGCTTGGAGCTCCGAAAGCTTGTGTGGCTTTTGCTACCAAATAAACCTGTTGGACTTTAACCTGGTGTTGTTAAACTTCTTACTAGGTGCATTGGGCCATGCTAAATTCTCCCTCAGTGTACCCGAACCCGGAGTGTGGCAACTAGGGGACTTTCACAGTAACTTCATTGCAGTGTTAATGTAAGCCTACCTGTGACATTAATAAATAAAGTTTAAACTTATTCACCAGCAATCTCCTATCTGTTACTTTGCGGAAGACCATGTACATTTCCTCCCTCCATCATCTGAGGTTTGACAAACACAATAATCCTGTTTCAAATTCATGCTGATTAACTAATTGTTTCCCTTTTCCAGATGCAGGGCAATTTCAGTATTAATTAATGACTTGTTTTTCTGAGATCAGAAGTTAAGCCAATTGCCCTGTAAGTAGCTCTGTTTCCATTCTGCTCTGATCAGAGACCAGAGTTCCAAATGTTCAGTAAGATATGGTTAGTGACCAATAATAACATTTGTTTTAAATAGACAACATTTGAGATTCACGACGGTTGCTCGGAGAATACAACCACAAGATTCCACAGGTTTTCAACAAACAAAATTAAACATTATCATACAAGATCAGCTACGGGTCAGTTAGCTGAACATCTATGATAGGGAAAATGTTAGAAGCTGTTATTAAAGGTGTTATAGCAGGGCAGTTGGATAAGCTAATTAGGCAGTCAGTATGTTTTTGTGCAGGGGAAATCATCTTTTGCCATTTTATTGCTGTTCTTTGAAGAAGGAACATGTCCTGTATTGAAGGGTAACATGTTTTGTTGAATTGTACTTAGATTTCCAGAAGGTCACATTAAGATTGTTGCAGAAAGTAAAAGCTCATGCTGCTGAGCATAACATTTTGGCATGGATAGAAGGTTGGCTGGCTAACAGGGAGCAGAGTCGAGGCATCAATACAGAAGGGATACAGAGAGGGGATATATTCGAGAGTTTGCCCACTGAGCCTCTATGGTTAGAACTGAGAAATAAGAAGGGGGAAATCACTTTGATAGCAAAAGAGAAAATGCCGTAAAATCTCAGCAGGTCTGGCAGCATCCGTAAGGAGAGAAAAGCGCTGAAGTTTCGAGTCCAGATGACCCTTTGTCAAAGCTTTATAGCTTTGACAAAGGGTCATCTGGACTCGAAACATCAGCTCTTTGAATCATCGATAGTCACGGGTGAGGTGCCTGAAGATTGGAGAGTGGCAAATGTTGTGCCTTTGTTTAAAAAGGGCTCCAGGGAAAAGCCTGGGAACTACAGGCCAGTGAGCCTGACATCTGTGGTGGGTAAGTTGTTGGAAGGTATTTTGAGAGACAGGATCTACAGGCACTTAGAGACGCAAAGACTGATTAGGGACAGTCAGCATGGCTTTGAGAGTAAAAAATCATGTCTCACAAATTTGATTGAGTTTTTTGAAAGGGTAACCAAGAAGGTAGATGAGGGCAGTGCAGTTGATGTTGTCTACATGGACTTTAGCAAGGCCTTTGACAAGGTACCACATGGTAGGTTGTTGCATAAAGTTAAATCTCACAGGATCCAGGATGAGGTACCCAAATGGATACAAAATTGGCTTGATGACAGAAGCCAGAGGGTGGTTGTTGAGAGTTGTTTTTCAAACTGGAGGCCTGTGACCAGTGGTGTGCCTCAGGGATCGGTGCTGGGCCCACTGTTATTTGTCATTTATATTAATGATTTGAATGAGAATTTAGTAGGCATGGTAGGAGGCAGTTTGCAGATAACACCAAAATTGGTGGCATAGTGGACAGTGAAGAAGGTTATCTAGGATTGCAACGGGATCTTGATCAATTGGGCCAGTGGGCTGATGAATGGCAGATAGAGTTTAATTTAGATAAATGCGAGGTGATGTATTTTGATAGATCGAACCAGGGCAGGACTTACTCAGTTAATGGTAGGGCGTTGGGAAGTGTTATAGAACAGAGATCTAGGGGTACATGTTCCTAGATCATTGAAAGTGGAGTCACAGGTGGACGGAGTGGTGAAAATAAAAAGATACACATTGGTTAACTGAGTGGGCAAAGACCTGGCAAATGCAGCATGAGGTGGGGAAATGTGAAATTGTCCGTTTTGGCAGGAAGAATAAAATAAAAACATATGATCTAAATGGTGAGGGATTGCAGGGGCATGAGGTGCAGAGAGAACTGGGTGTCCTAATGCATGCATAGCAAAAAGCTAGCATGCATTTTACATTAAGGAAAGCTGATAGAATCTTATCATTTATTGTGAGGAATGTTGAACACAAAAGTAGGGAGGTCATGCTTCAGTTGTTCAGATCACTGGTGAGACCAAATCTGGAGTACTGTCTACAGTATTGGGCTCCTTATTTAAGGAAAGATGTAAATGTGTTGGAAGCAGTTCAGAGAACGTTTACCTCGAAATGAATGTCATATTTTCCCAATACCATTCTGATATATTGTGAACAGGCTGTAGGAACTGTGTTTGTGCATTTGTGTGTATGGGGGGGGGGGGGGGGGTGGATTTATGACTAATTAAACTGATGACAGTTAGACTGCAAGGTTTAAATCATCAAAAGGTGTTATGTGTAAAAGTAAGCCTTTGAAGTGGAGATGAGCAATGTTAAGATGGAATAACATGAATAGAAATTTGCATTAGGAGATGAGGGGGTGAGTTAAGTTTAGGCGTCGTATTTCAAAAGGAAAATTTACAAAGGACATAACTGAATAAGGCACAGTAAGTTTATTTTTTTACCCAAGAGTAGTACCATAAAAATAACATGAAAGAGGTTTTTAAATATTCTGGTGAAAGTACTTCCAAAAGAGGTTAGGAAATGGATTCAAAAGATGAGAGAGAAAAAACCTATTTAAGGAAAGATTGCAAGCTAAAGCTTATTTATTAGTTACAATGAAGGCTTATATTAATACTGCAATGAAGTTACTGTGAAATTCCCCTAGTCGCCACACTCTGGCGCCTGTTCAGGTCAATGCACCCTAACCAGCACGTCTTTCAGACTGTGGGAGGAAACCAGAGCACCCAGAGGAAACCCACGCAGACATGAGGAGAATGTGCAAACTCCACACAGTGTGGCTTTTGCTACCAAATAAACCTGTTGGACTTTAACCTGGTGTTGTTAAACTTCTTACTGTGTTTACCCCAGTCCAACACCAGCATCTCCACATCAAACTCCACACAGACAGTGACCCGAGCCAGAATCGAACCCGGGTCCCTGGCGCTGTGAGGCAGCAGTGCTAACCACTGTGCCACCGTGCTGCTGTATGAGTATAGAGCGGTCATGTGCGATTCTGAAGCATGTGCTGTGCTTAGAGAGGGCTGTGAAAGAGCTCTGTGTCCACCCTGAGGAAAGTGCCTGTTCCAAGAAGCAAGGTTTTGTTCCAAGCCATGGATTGCCTTGCTGGAATGAGAGAGGATGAAGCTTTGTGAAATACCTCCCCTGGAGCACACTGGATGTGGCAATATCACTGGACCATCCAGAGGGGCTGCTGCCTGTGAAGGGC
The DNA here is from genome assembly GCF_964213995.1 of Mustelus asterias. NCBI lineage: Eukaryota > Metazoa > Chordata > Chondrichthyes > Carcharhiniformes > Triakidae > Mustelus > Mustelus asterias. Next base: position 137,143,916 of record NC_135808.1, read on the forward strand.
TGTTTGGCTGTGAGCTGAAATCTTTAGGACATGTTTGTGGAACTACTCCATTCTGAGTCTAAATGTAATTTTGTGCTTATACGTTTACTTTTGTTATTAAACGTTTTACTTTAATGTTTAAACCTTCAACCGGGGCGGGGTCACGGAGTGGGGCGGGGTCTGAGAGAGGGGCGGGGTCACGGAGGCTCTGATTGATGGCTGGGCAGGCCGTTGAGCATGCGCAGTGACCGTGGAGCGCGAGCGTCCATCACCATAGCAACCGGCAGCTCGCTCTCTCCGCGGGAACGGGCGGCCCGCGAGCATCGCCGCCGAATGGCTTCCGCCCGCTGCCCCGCGGTAAGAGAATAACAGCCATGGGGGAGGAGAGGCCTCAGAGCGAGAGAGGGTCTCGGGGGGGGGGTCAGTGTGGGGGGGGCAGGGGGGGGGTCGGGGGTCGGGGTCGGGGGGGGGGGGGGGTCGGGGGGTCGGGGGGGGGGGGGGGGTCGGGGGGTCGGGGGGGGGGTGGGGTCGGGGGGGGGGGGGGTCGGGGGGGGGTCGGGGGGGGGGGGGGGGTCGGGGGGGTCGGGGGGGGGGGGGGGGTCGGGGGTCGGGGGGGGGGGGGGGTCGGGGGTCGGGGGGGGGGGGGGGTCGGGGGGGGGGGGGTCGGGGGGGGGGGTCGGGGGTCGGGGGGGGGGGGGGTCGGGTGGGGGGGGGTCGGGGGGGGGGGTCGGGGTCGGGGGGGGGGGGTCGGGGGTGGGGGGGTCGGGGGGGTGGGGGGGGTCGGGGGGGGGGGGGTCGGGGTCGGGGGGGGGGGGGTCGGGGTCGGGGGGGGGGGTCGGGGGTCGGGGGGGGGGGGGGTCGGGGGGGGGGGGGGGGTCGGGGGTCGGGGGGGGGGGGGGGTCGGGGTCGGGGGGGGGGGGGTCGGGGTCGGGGGGGGGGGGTCGGGGTCGGGGGTCGGGGGGGGGTCGGGGGTCGGGGGGGGGGGGGGGGGGGTCGGGGGTCGGGGGGGGGGGGGGGGTCGGGGGGGGGGGGGGGGGGGGTCGGGGGGGGGGGGGGGGGGGGTCGGGGTCGGGGGGGGGGGGGGTCGGGGGTCGGGGGGGGGGGGTCGGGGGTCGGGGGGGGGGGGGTCGGGGGTCGGGGGGGGGGGTGGGTCGGGGGTCGGGGGGGGGGGGGGTCGGGGGGGGGGGTCGGGGGTCGGGGGGGGGGGTCGGGGGTCGGGGGGGGGGGGTCGGGGGTCGGGGGGGGGGGGGGGGTGGGGGGTCGGGGGGGGGGGGGTGGGGGGTCGGGGGGGGGGGGGGGGGGGTCGGGGGGGGGGGGTGGGGGGTCGGGGGGGGGGGGTGGGGGGGTCGGGGGGGGGGGGGTGGGGGGTCGGGGGGGGGGGGTGGGGGGGGGGGGTGGGGGGTCGGGGGGGGGGGGGGGGGTCGGGGGGGGTGGGGGGTCGGGGGGGGGGGGGGTGGGGGGTCGGGGGGGGGGGGTGGGGGGTCGGGGTCGGGGGGGGGGTCGGGGGTCGGGGGGGGGGTCGGGGGTCGGGGGGGGGGTCGGGGGTCGGGGGGGGGGTCGGGGGGGGGGGTCGGGGGGTCGGGGGGGGGGGTCGGGGGTCGGGGGGGGGGGTCGGGGGTCGGGGGGGGGGGTCGGGGGCGGGGGGGGGGTCGGGGGTCGGGGGGGGGGGGTCGGGGGGTCGGGGGGGGGGGGTCGGGGGTCGGGGGGGGGGGTCGGGGGGTCGGGGGGGGGGGGTCGGGGGGTCGGGGGGGGGGGTCGGGGGGTCGGGGGTCGGGGGGGGGGTCGGGGGGGGGGGGTCGGGGGTCGGGG